>NC_061060.1:1760162-1848404 GCF_021917145.1 Hypomesus transpacificus
CCTGTGGAACGTCTGTTGGGGAAGGATTTATGTGTGACACCCGGGGGAATCACTCAGGGATTTACTCAATTAAACTTGACATTCCATCAGAAAACACACACACACAGACACATGTATTGAAAATCAAATTGTTTTTAAGATATTACAGCAAGTTGTTAAGTCTCTTAAACCAGTCACCTAAACACGTTTCCTTAACAAGTCTCCTTAATGTGTCTCCTAAATAAGTCTCCTAACTGAGTTTCCGAGTATGGTAATGGCACCTGGGCGCAGGATGCGTCTCACCTTGCAGGGTGAGCTGTTTGGACAGCTTGGTGGTGATATCCATGCCGTTCTTCAGCCAGGACAGCTGTGGCTCCGGGACGCCGTCGGCATGGCAGCGCAGGCTCGCCGTCACCCCCCGGCTCCCTGGCCTGGCTCTCAGGGTACACCCGGATGACGGGGGGGACTGGAGGGGGAGAGAGAGAAGGAAGGAGGAGGGGGAGGGTGAACGCCGGCTGCTGATCAGCAAAGATCTTAGAAGAGCGTTATCGAATGAGAAGTTTTCTTTTAGAGAGGACGCCAAACCCATTTAAGGTCTAACTAGACATTAACATCCTATCAATGGGATCAAGCGTATTTCCAGCATAAGCTGAACGCTATTAGATAACAATTGTGTGCCTGGCAGGGCCAAACAAATCAGTTAGATAAATAAGGCAGGGAATCTCTGTTGGGCTGCCATCGATTTAGTTTGGTGGCCATTGATTTTCTGCAACCTTTTGTCAGGCAAGGAGATTATGAGACAGAGGCTGATGGAGCTAAATGCTTAATAACCTAAATGCAAAGCTACACCAACAAACTCTGAACCATCAAAACATTCCCAGTGAATCCTTTGTCCGTAAAATGATTTTGTGTTTCTTAATATGTATTTTGTTAATCGTGTGCAGCTTTGTTGTAAAACTAGAGCAGGTTGAAGCAGTGGTTAACGTAAACTACCCCCCCTCTCCCACCATTTTGATTACATTAAATCCACTTTGATAAAACCTAAAACCGGGGGGGGAACTTCACACGCTCCTATCTTGTCATGGAACCCCCGTCTCTCTCGTGACCCACATGACTGGCCTCAATCACACAGACTAAAATAAACTTCAAAAAGAGTACGGGCTCCGCTCCGGCCAGACAGCAGGGGAGGCTGCTTCCTGGCAGTCTGGAGGGTAAAGACAGGATCGGGGAGGCTGCTTCCTGGCAGTCTGGAGGGTAAAGACAGGATCGGGGAGGCTGCTTCCTGTGGGCCTGTTTGGGGAGAGGAAGTGCTTCCCCGGCCAGGTGACTGATGGAGGAGAGAGTGGTTCCACGGCCATCTGGTCAGGGTGTCAGTCTGGTGCCCACAACCTGGCTTGAGGGATTTATCGCCCGGTGCCAATGTGCCTTCCGGAAGCAGCCAGGGCCAGCCGGAGACAGGTAGTCGAGGATACGGTGCCAAAACGACTACACTTTTCATCTGGTGTGTCTGCGTTCAGGTGCGTCGCGATTTAAAAAGACTTAGAAAGCCGTCTTTTTCATCTCCAATGCATTCATTTAGCAGATGCTAACTCGTGATTAAATTCAAGTTGTGTGCGCTGGATTTGGGAGGGTCATTTGTTCACTTCAAATCCGTGTGTAGATATTTAAATCTGCTGTTACATCCGTGAACATTTTGTTTCCAGTAGGACGACTAAACTCTGTTTTTCATCACAGACACTGAGGGAACACATGACATATTTAGATGGCAAAGATCACCAAAGTGAACGCTGCACTCACAATTGATATTCAGGACAATTTGTCTTTCAGAGCACACCCAAAGGCCTCATTTTCATGAATAAACTGAACATTTCTCCCTACAATTACATCACCAAACAGAGAAATGTCAAAACTCCTCTCCCCTGACACTCTTCCCCCTCTCTCACGCCTCGACATCGCTCCAAGGCTCGTTTGTAAACGCGCTCTATTTCATTCTAAAAATCCCCATTTCCTATGCCTGGCCGACCGCACAACAGAGGCAAAAAAGTCAGTCAATGTGATTTTTCCACTCAGAAGTAGATTGAGACGGGCTGGAAGGCGTGCGTTGTGGTGATGTGTTCCTGGAGGTGTCAAGAGACCGACTGGGGGAGATTGTGACACAGCGGGGGTGACAGCTCCATCATACAGCTCCCCGGCCTACCGCCAATCACACAGCCAGACACCCCTCAACACACACACACACATAGGCAAGTGCACACATACACTTCTCTCTCACACACACAAACAAACACTGTCTTACACACACACACACACACACACACACACACACACACACGTATATATAACCCATCAGTGGGGGACCACCTCAGCACCAAGCTGGAGGGTGATATTCTACTAAGCCTGGCTTGTTTCAACTTTTTCTGCTGGATTGATCCCGTGATCCTTCTCTGTTCCCTCAGCCTGTGTGCTTGCGTTCCCTCTCCCATCACTCCACCAAGCTGATTGTGGGAACTGTCAACACTCAGTGGCCCTCTCACGGGGGCCGAGCCCCTCCCTCCCTGGGCCCCTCCCTCCCTGGGCCCCTCCCTCCCACCCCGAGCCCCTCCCTCCCAGGGCTTAGCCCCTCCCTCCCTGGGCCCCTCCCTCCCACCCTGAGCCCCTCCCTCCCTGGGCCCCTCCCTCCCACCCTGAGCCCCTCCCTCCCTGGGCCCCTCCCTCCCCCCCTGAGCCCCTCCCTCCCAGGGCCGAGCCCCTCCCTCCCAGGGCTTAGCCCCTCCCTCCCAGGGCCCCTCCCTCCCACCCTGAGCCCCTCCCTCCCAGGGCCTGTCCTCATCTCTGCTATGTGATTACTCTTCCGGAAGAGCTGCTCACCCAGCCAGTGCTGGCCCACCCCGATCCTGAAACCCAGGGACAGGGAGAGAGACTAGGATGACCCTGAGCTCTGATGTCGAAACGAATTGGAAACCCACTCTGTGAGAGGGAGTTTTGTATGCTAGCTTTGTGTTGCCTCTCGTGAGGGAAATCGAAAGCTTCCAAAGAACGGCGGTGCGACGGCATCCAGAGATTCAGAAACGTGGTTGAAAAATTGATTTCGTTAAGTCGTGCTGATTTTGCCCAGTTAATTGTATTGAAAGGTGTTTTCGTTTCTGTAAACGCGATACAAACCTGGGCTATTGTAACTGTATAATATTGTCAATTGAATATTATATATGTCAGAACAACTTAAAATTGAGTTTCCTGTATGACTGAGTGTGTAAGCGTTGCTCTAAGTTAGCACTTATCAAAGCATTTAATACAATACCACAAACTGAAATGTATTTCTTTCTTTTAAGAATTCCATTCTCAGATGGCACCCACTGCGTAATTAGAGTTATTTCACCCTTGTATTTGTTCCCTGGTTACAGATTGATTGGGTGATTGCAGATAGCAATCCTTCAGCTAAACATGAACCTTCTTGGAACCCTGTTGCTAGGCTTACAGCTCTAAAAGCCTTTCATCAGCTTCAGGAAAGAACCACGCCCGGTATGTGGGACATGTTCCGTACCTCCTCCACAACAATTTTTATTTTTTTTGTCATTTAGCAGACGCTCTTATCCAGAGCGACTTACAGTAAGTACAGGGACATTCCACCCGAGGCAAGTAGGGTGAAGTGCCTTGCCCAAGGACACAACGTCATTTAGCACGGCTGGGTATCGATCCGGCGACCTTCTGATTACTAGCCCGACTCCCTCACCGCTCAGCCATCTGACTCCTCAACAGCAGCTGGTTCGGTGGGTGCAGCAGTTCATTTGAGGCGTTGGGTCAGCCAAGGCTGCCTCCTTTAGCGCTCCAAGCTAAAGGAGTCGTGCTGCAACTGAACCTGTGCTGAATGAGCACACCCTTACACAAGTGAAGACACCTTGAACTAGATGTCTCAACAGCTGATAGCATCAACATGTGCTTGTATCTTTAAGATGAGTTAATTCTGTAATTCCACAAGTCCTCAAGAAAGACTGTTAGTATTTCTAAATTTAAGTCAGACAGAATCTCTTATTCAAGGCTGTTGTTAATGGAAAAGTAGAAACCTAAGCCATGTTCAGATGTTTTCTTTAAATCGGTATTGATACTTAATGATTCAATTCCTCTCCTCAACTGAAAACGTTATCACAATTAAAAATAAAAACTCATGATCACAAATAACTAGAGCTGTCAAACGATTAAAATATTTAATCGCGATTAATCGCATTAGTGTCATAGTTAACTCGCGATTAATCGCAATTAATCGCACATTTTTATCTATTCTAAATGTCCCTTGATTTCTTTTTCATCCATTATTTTTTCAAATTGTAATGCTCTTATCAACATGGAAAAGTGGTTCGGATTGCTTCGTATAAATGTTTTTTTTTAATTGAAAACAACATTGCAATCGCCTGGCTTTGACGAGCGGGCGGAGCATTTGCATCAGCTGTGTGCTTGGCCATCAAAATTGTATTTTACACTCCACGACGTGCTGCAATGATAGCTCAGTTCACAACGACAGAACACACTGATCACTTTCGTATAGTAAATGGAACCATTTGGCAACCTTTTAAAAGTAAACTTTCTATTCAGAATCTTATTGGCATCCATTTCGGCGTCTGGCGCTGGCAATCAACTCAAAACGTAACGTTAGCCTACTACCAGAGAATGTTTAATATCCGTAAACGGGCTCTGCTCTTTAGCCGGCTCGCAAGCCCAAACAAGTGTGTGGCGTGCCTGTTGTTTTGTTTCCTGTCTAGCTAGATCCGGTGCGGTATTGTAGTTTTTCTAACGTCCGTGGTTGTCGCAACAGAATGTGAAAAAAACTACAAAGTTTGCTAGGTCAAAAAGAGCGTTAATCGCGCAATAAAAAAATTGACGCCGTTAATTTGGGTTTGCGTTAACGCCGTTAATAACGCGTTTAACTGACAGCACTACAAATAACCAATTTTTTATACAAAACTTTGTGATAAAAAAATATGTCTCTAAAAGCTTGTACAAATCCAATCTTTCTTGGAAATAAAGGACTCAGTGTGGATCAATGTTACTGGACTTCCTGTCAAAACAACCCTGTTATCAAGTTGCATTTCCTCTCAGGGTCTCGGGGGTGGAAGTGGGGGTGGAAGGGGGTGTTGGGGGCCCTGTCTCTCTGTATTGACCGCGTCCTGTCAGTCGCTGAGTGAGCGCCACAGGTGTGGTTTAACACACTGACGGTGACACCGTACCGACAGGAAGTCAAGGAGCGAGCGCTCTGCCACTGAGGAGGAAGAAAGAGAGGAGGAGGAGGTGGTAGTGAGGAGTAGGGAGAGGAAAGGGAGAGGAGGAGGGAGAGGAGGACAAAGGAGGAGGGAGAGGAGGTGGTAGTGGAGGTGGTATAGGAGGTGGGAGAGGAGGAGGGAGAGGAGGAAGGAGAGGAGGAAGGAGAGGAGGAGGGAGAGGAGGAGGGAGATGAGGAGGGAGAGGAGGGAGAGGAGGAGAAAGGAGGAAGAGGAGGAGGGAGAGGAGGGACAGCTCTGCTTACCGTTCACCTGCAGCATGTGTGTCTGCGAGAGCTGCTCGTAACCGTCGCCATAGCAGCTGTAGTTCCCCATGTGAGTGGTGGTCACCTTGGTAATGTACAGGGAGCCGTCGTCTCCGAAATCCTGCGGGACAGAGAGTTCAGGTCAGCTGAGGGCGGGAGGGGTTAAAGTTCAAACCTTGATTGGCATCGGTTTGAATTCTGAAGGGTCTTTGGTTGATCGAAGCTTTGGTTTGGAGGAGGAATGAGTGTTTTCATCAGCAGGATGGAAAAGCGAGTATTCAGGTCTTGGGTATTCAGGAGTGCAAGGTAAATAGAGGAGCATTGAGATAATTTCTTAATCGAGAAAAATAGAAATAAATATAAAAAAGAACCTGTATAATAGCATTATGCCGTTCAAGGTAACAGAGAAATGTAGTGTGTGTGATGGGGGATCACGGCTTATGGTGGAACTATTCTTTTAAAACCATTATTTGAATTCTTATTATCAAGGCTAATCTTCACAAATGTCCGAGCAGTATTCCCAAACGAATCATGAGAAAGCATACAGTACTGCATACAGTTCGTTTGAAAATATCGCCACTGAAAAGAACAAAATGACAGATGTTAGTCTCTTAAAACGTGCATGCCACAAAAACACATCAGTTAAACACACGTGGTGAAATAGCCTCGTAAAATCACAGGCAAAAGCCAGTCCGTGGTATGAGATTGTGAGGAACGTCTGATGACATGCTCATAAATGCTGTGTCATGATGGTGACCACAAGAACGTGCTGAGTAAGAAAATACCAAAAAGTGCAGCAATAACATTGGTGAGAGTCCAAGAAGCTAATGAGTCGATGCCGAGAAAATTGTTCAGTCTTGAGTGTCTATTCTCCTCATTAGGAGCAAAGCTCACATTCCCACTCTCAATTTGTTACTGTCTCCCGGGAATATTTTTCCCCATTTGATTTTAGTCTGATTTGATTAGAGAGCTTCAAATCAAGGCACACAGTGAGAGATTGTAAATCTTTTAGCTGTTTATCATCATAATCCCTGAAAGGCAAATGAAGGTCAGTTCCTTTATTAGGTTTGGTTACCATCTCTTAGTTTCCCTTCAGACAGCTACAAAGCTGGCCTGCCCTGTTTGGAGGTTTACTCTCTCTACTACCGACCAGGGCTCTGATATATAGCAGAGCAGGAGGGAGGCAGGGGGGGGGGGGGGGTGGCAGGGGGGCCACGCAGGGGCAACAGACCTGCACCGTATGGGGGGGATTGATGGTGCGTTTTGGCCCTTCGGCTGAGAGCATATTGTGTCACCTTTTCAAATGAAAAATGAATGGTGAGAAAAATGAAAGTCTGAGGAGTGGAACGGGTGTACTAGAGGCGATCACCCCGGCAACCTCCACCCCCCCCCCCCCTCACCCCGCTCCCTCACCCCCCCCCTGCTCTGCCGAGTCACCCCGCTGCCTCACCTAGCCTCCTCCCGTTAGACGGGGAGGGAGCAGGGCAGTGTGACAGCACAGCCTGAGGGACATTCATCTGGGCCAACCTTATAAGACATGGCAGGTGCCTGTTTAAGCACATCAACCTGGTTAACCTCCACAGAGACTCGGAGAGCCAGCTTATGATCCTAACCCTCAGCAGGTGTGCCAGGTGAGCTTCTGGGGGGATTCTGTTAGCCAGGAAACCACAAGGACTCATTAGCTTCACGGCCCTTTGAGAATGATAAAAACAGTTTGACGTTATATTCGGTTGTTGGTGTCTGTTCTGCGAAACCTACCTGGGTTGGGATCTGTGTTTTGGGTTTTGTGGTGGGGGAGAAAGCACAATGGGAATACATGGCTATTAGATATGTAAGAATTGCTGTTTTTAGTCACGGTTCAAGTCAAAGGAAGATATGGCACATGAATTCAGTTCAAAGTCGACACAGATCTGTAGAAGCCTGGGGCTTGTGTTGCTCATGATGGACCACACACCCAACAACAGTCACATGTTCTCACATTCTGTACGTGTTACATAGCTTTTTCAAAGACAGTGTTAAATACAACCACATCCCCTAAACACAAAATCACATCCTGTCCATGTGCTGTGAGTCACTACTCTCAGTGGATGTTGGACGTCTCTAGATAAGGTTCACTGGATGATGACGAAGGACACCAGCGAGTCTGGTGAAAGCGTCTGCTCCTTAGCTGGGCTATTCCAGAAGGTAAAGGTGTTGAGATTCTGCAGCAGACGGACTCAGAGTCCCTAGACAGCCTCTTCACAGGAGATCATTTTACAACCCTTCCCTGTCCCAGTGTCTTTATCACGTTTAGTCCACAGGAGAGGCCCAGCAAGGATGACGCAACACCCGGCAACAGTGATGGTCGTGGATTTATAGTAAGCTGCTTTGTCAAAATGGAGACCGGCTCTATTGAACTCCATAATACGGGCACACCGATGGGATTAATGCGCCATTCACCGAGTCTGTCTGTTGACAGAAACGTTTTTTTTTATTATTTTTTTTTATTTATTTAATAGCTTTTCAAACGGGATGGAGATATACAGTCGACTGCATATTTACTGTTGGGTAATTCTAATTAAGGCTGGAAGTCATAACCAAGTCATTACGGAGAAACTTTGTAGAAAATAGAGTTCATGGTAATTCGCAGTGGAGTTTGGAGACACCAGGTGTGTCTAAATCCACCGAGTACACTGTGACAAACCACATGGGCCTTCTCCCATGACGGATTGAGTGCATAAAATAATCTGGGCTAAGCTGGTGTTTGGATCCTGTTGATTCTGGTCCATTAGCATTTCTCTGCAAGGTCCAGTTAGAGTTATAAATGAAATACTTTTTTTTATATATAAACCTCGGCCCCACCACGCAACATTATTATATTCAGTCACAAGTGGTTAGAAAATGAGCCTCCATCTCCTGTTGTTCTCCTGGAGGGTCCTCAGAGTACCCTCTGTGGTGATCATGTCCACTGAGCTGAAGGTCAAAGACTGGGGCTTCATTAGACGACAACATGGAATCAGAGATGACATACACAGACCCAGGGACAGCGGTCGAGGTCACGGTGCAGAAAAGCTCACAGCAAAATAAAGGTCACGTCCTTCCAGCATGCTTACTGGTCGCCTTCGAATCACAGCTTTGAGATGGTTTAAAAGGGAACTCTCTGAAATGCTGTTGTGGAGTGTTCCCATCTTGCTATTTTAGAAAAAAACCAGATGAAGCAGAAATACTAGTCATTAGTCGCACACACAAATTACATGTTTGTTTATGTCTGAAAGTGGAATACATTTTAACAAAGGTCATGTTAAAATATACCTTCTACAATCCCAACTCCATTGGGTAATATCGAATTTTTCCATGTGAGAAACACACAAAGACCCCCCTCTAGGTTGAAGAACAGAAGATGTCTTGAGGCGATATCAAAAGATGAAACTAACTACAGGGTGCCTTCAAACCCTGGAGCTCCAGAACAGAAAGCATGAACTAAAACCGTCTTTGAACAACACCTAGCCTCGTACACAAAAGCATACGATCGAATCAAAGAGAGCCTGGTTTGACCCTGCAAGGCCTTGACAACACTTATTCATCCAATAGTAATATCACACTTCTGCTTCAGGTAATCCAAGTTGACAGACAAGTGGGCTAGCATTCACATGTCGGAGCTTCGCTACCCATTAGAACGTTAATCCGTTTCCGCAGATGGAACAGGAAGAAGACAGGTCTCCTGCTTTTACATTCAAACCATCACACACCACCAGGGATGCAACTGGGCCCCGAAAAAGAAAGAAATAAGATTCCTCATCTTTATGTAAATGGCGATCATGCAACACCACCTCAGAGAGAGGAGGAGAGAGAGGGAGAGAGAGGGAGGGAGAGAGAGGGAGAGGAAGGAGAGGGAGAAAGAGAGAGAGAGAGAGAGAGAGAGAGAGAGGGAGAGGCCGGGTCCTGGGTGGTAGCTGAGGGGCTGACTGCCGACAGCTGCGCCCTCCTCGTGAGGTTTTAAGGGTCATCAACATTTAATGTCACATTAGTGGCTTCGCTGGGTCCCCTTTATCTACTGTGACAGTGTTGACTCAATTATGCACTCAGGCATGGCTGGCTTGGACAGAGTCTCTCTGACACCACCCTCACCCCTGTGTCACCCCTCCTCACCCCCTCTGCTCCTCACCCCTGTGTCACCCCTCCTCACCATACCTCCTCCTCACCCCTCAACCCCCCCCCCTCCTCACCCCTCTCCCCCCACCCCAGTATCTCCCCCCTCCTCCTCACCCCCCCCCTCCTCACCCCTCACCACTCTCTCTCCACCCCAGTATCTCCCCCCTCCTCCTCACCCCCCCTCCTCACCCCTCACCACTCTCTCTCCACCCCAGTATCTCCCCCCTCCTCCTCACCCCCCCTCCTCACCCCTCACCACTCTCTCTCCACCCCAGTATCTCCCCCCTCCTCCTCACCCCCCCTCCTCACCCCTCACCACTCTCTCTCCACCCCAGTATCTCCCCCCTCCTCCTCACCCCCCCCCTCCTCACCCCTCACCACTCTCTCTCCACCCCAGTATCTCTCCCCTCCTCCTCACCCCCCCCTCCTCACCCCTCACCACTCTCTCTCCACCCCAGTATCTCCCCCCTCCTCCTCACCCCCCCCTCCTCACCCCTCACCCCTCTCTCCCCACCCCAATATCTCCCCCCTCCTCCTCACCCCCCCCCCTCCTCACCCCTCACCACTCTCTCCCCACCCCAGTATCTCCCCCCTCCTCCTCACCCCCCCTCCTCACCCCTCACCACTCTCTCCCCACCCCAGTATCTCCCCCCTCCTCCTCACCCCCCTTCCTCACCCCTCACCACTCTCTCCTGCTCCTCACCCCTCACTCCATATATCCTCCTCTACCATCCTGTCTCAGTGTTCTGGCTTTGAAGAGGATGAAAGTGACATGCCGGTTGTATGAGGCTATTAAAGATATGTGCACACACACACACACACACACACACACACAGAGACACAGACACACCCACTTAGACACACACACGCAGTGAGCAGTAGCTGCTAAGCCCACAGCAGGATGATGCTCGCCCCTCCATCTTCCTCCTCCTGTTCCTCTGCTTGTGTCCGTCTGTGGGCATCGTCCTTCACAACAGACCCCGGCAGAGCTAACAGGAGGAACACCCTGCCTGAGTGGATCACAGGTAAACCTACAATGTCCTTCGAAATCACTACTCCTCCCCTCTTTGTTAGAGCTATGAGGAGAAAGCCTTCCAGTCGGGTTGATAATCTGAGCAGGGAAAGGACAACAGAAAGCGGGGATGCTGTGAGTGCTGATCCGTCGTTCTCTATCCGTCGCCCCAGGCTGTACCCAGACTTGGAGTACAATACTCGGTACACCTTCCCTTCACTCTGGAGGGGAAGTGACTTCCCAGGTGATGTGGGCGTTCTGTGAATCCCTATGTGACATGGTTTGTAAAAAAAATTTAAAGGGCTGTACAAATAACGTTGGATTGAAGATCTAAATAACGCCCTCCCGGAAAGCAAAACAATCCTAAATAACTCTTAACCCAAAGTAATATTGTTACTATCTCTTCATATCCTAGATCCAAACGGCTGTGCACTTTGATAAATTACACAGTCAGTCTGACTAAGACATGAAGCAGAATGAGAGAGATAGAGAGACAGAAAGCTAGACAGAGACACCGAGGTGTTTAACAGACAGTGAATCAGACAATCTTACATTGATATCCTCCAGATCCAAGGTGTTGAGGACCTGATCGTTGCGTTTCCACATTATCGGAGGTCTGTGCTCCCCGGTGATTGCACAGGTCAAGACGGCACTCTGGCCAACGGTTACCGTGGTGACGCTCAGCCTCTGGTCGTCGGGGAGGCGGAGCTGGAACACTTCTGCCGACAGAAACACACATGATGAGACCGGCTGCTCCTCACACTACCACTGTGTGTGGATGTGTGCGTGTGTGTATGTGTGCACATGTCTGTGTGTGTGTATGTGTGCACATGTCTGTGTATGTGTCTGTGTGTGTCTGTGTGTGTATGTGTGTGTCTGTGTGTGGATGTGTGCGTGTGTGTATGTGTGCACATGTCTGTGTGTATGTGTGTCTGTGTGTGTATGTGTGTGTATGTGTCTGTGTGTGTCTGTGTGTGTCTGTGTGTGTTTGTGTGTGTGTGTCTGTGTGTGTGTGTATGTGTGTGTGTGTCTGTGTGTGTATGTGTGTCTGTGTGTGTATGTGTGTGTGTGTCTGTGTGTGTGTCTGAGTGTGTATGTGTGTGTGTGTCTGTGTGTGTGTGTATGTGTGTGTGTGTGTATGTGTGTGTGTGTCTGTGTGTGTCTGTGTGTGTGCGTGTGTGTATGTGTGCACATGTCTGTGTGTTTGTGTGTGTGTTTGTGTGTGTGTGTCTGTGTGTGTATGTGTGTCTGTGTGTGTCTGTGTGTCTGTGTGTGTATGTGTGTCTGTGTGTGTGTGTATGTGTGTGTGTGTCTGTGTGTGTGTCTGTGTGTGTGTGTATGTGTCTGTGTGTCTGTGTGTCTGTGTGTGTGCGTAATGCGGACTGTGTACACTTTACACTTGTTTAATAATCAGGCTTGTCGGTTTGACGGGATATAGGAGACACGTGAGGGCCAAAGAGGCAGAATAATTGCACTAAAGCATGTTTACCTGCATCCTTGGTTTAATCAAGCCAAATAAACACAGAGTGGTTCATTTAGACATGCTTGCACAGGCACAACAACTATCCACGTTTTATGGAAACATATGCTTAGAGAATTACACAAAGGCTACAGTATCTAGTTTGAACACAACTGTAACTGGTGTTATTTAAACACACTGACTGCATGCATGCATGGTAACGAACGGTTTATTAATGCCAAGCCAACTTCTCTAAAGACTTACACCTAACTTGTTTGATTCAATAAATTAAACACAAATTTTATTTTCTATAGAGAGTGGATGTTTTATTCAACATCAAATAAAACCACAATTTATGTCATGTTTACAAAAAAATGTTTCGTAATAAAACATAACCACAAAGACACTATTGCAGTCCCTCCACACACAGCATTAACAAGTACTAACCAAGTGCTCTATAGAAAACCTATTTATAGCTCAGCAAAGACAAGTCTAACAAAAGCAAACCAATCAGAAAGCTGTTTTGTGAGTGTGCGGTCAGCACATTCAGCTAAATGAGTATAATTTGTCCAATTATTCAATGAGACAATGAACACAATGTCATTACTCAACCCGTTTTCTATTTTGTTACATAACTGGACTATTGTGAGCACGCTTTTTAATTTTTCCATCGGGATAATGAGCGACGATGCAAAGGAAACAGTGACTCAATTTGTTCTGCTCCTGAGGGCGTGAAATACCAAACCTAATGGATAGCCTGGTCTGGTAAACAGTGTAGGCTCAGCAGAGCTGGTGTGCAGGAGGAGAAGACCTTCAGTTAGCCTGGTCTGGTAAACAGTGTAGGCTCAGCAGAGCTGGTGTGCAGGAGGAGAAGACCTTCAGTTCTTAGTCGGTAGTTTCAGTAGCATTCGTGTTCACTCGCAACAACTTGATTATTAAATATCATCATCGTTTTGCATCTGATTGCTGCTTATTCCAGCATTGAACAGGATCTACTGGAGCTTGATCAATGTAGTGTGGCACTCTGACACCCCCCCCCCCTCTCTTCCTCCTCCTCCCCCTCACACACACACGCACACACACACACACACACACACACACACACACACACACACACACACACACACACACACACACACACACACACACACAGTATTACAACCATCACCATGTGTGAACCCCACTGTTGGAACTCTACATATCACACAGTGAAAGATGTTCTGGATGAAACAAGGCCTTGAAGGCTAGCCTTTTCATTTACACAAACAACAAGAAGTGGAATGTCATCTACGATTCTCTCTCAACAACAGTTCTTTGTAATGGAGTCTTTCCGACAGCTGAATTAGCCAACGAATACATGAATGGCAGTTCCCACAATGTTGATAATGATTACTATTGATTCCACTTTCATTGAGAAAGTGAAAGGAAGTTTCTTTGTTGGAACGGCACACGGGGAAAGCCAGTGGGCATAGTTTCTCCTCTTATTATCCCAAATAACTTCTTATTAGGTTAGGGTTGATGATCATGGCAGTCAAGCAACTCAAGTTACCACTTTGAATAAATGGCACATCTGTTACCTGTCTAGCAAAGGTGCAAAATGAAAAATGAGGGCAAGGGTAACATAAATATTTAGAGAACAATTAGCGCAACTACACCTCAGTCTGAGGTACAGTCGCGGTCGTTTATTACAATGAATCCCTTGAGTAACATTAATATTTGGCCAATAACTCAAGACGATGGCAAAACTGGGTAAAATTGGAAAACAATCCCCACTGCCCACTAACCGCTATCAAACAGGAAACATTTCCATGTCAAATACATTTGCTCACAGTGCAACCGCCCACATGCATCCTCTCTCAAATCCTCGTTCCACCTCTGGCGAAATGCTACCGCGTTTCCTCATGTAAACACCCGTACCATTCAGTTAGCACAAAACAAAACCCTGCACACTGTCAAGAGTTTTCTAGCGGTTTGCTGGGCGGGTGGGTGGCTCTCCTCTGGAGAAACAGCACGACTTTCCCCCCCTGATGTTTCATTAAAACGTCTGTTCTCCTTCACTTTCATCCGCCCTCCTCCGCCATCCTCTCTTGGAGCTCTATTAAGATCCTCCTTGCTCTCGACCTGCTAGCTGAGTAACAGCGATAATATCGCTGCTAACAGAAAGCATGTTTCAATGCACGGCTCAGCTTGCAGCTGGGCCGATGGAGAAGGATGTTCCAACACTATATCCCCCGGTAACACCCACCCTAACCGTTCAATTATACTCCCTTGTATCTTAATGGTTCTGGAATGTGCCCCGGAGCGACAAACTCGTTTCGCCGGCAATCTCTGAGGGGGACTGAAATATGAACTTATGGGGGTGCGTTAAAGAAGAAGAAAAGAAAAAAACTGCCAGTCTCTCTACCACGGCTTCTGGAAATGAACGACCCTGCACGCAGGAAGAATGACAATTTCTTCCACCAAGGTTGTGCTCCTGCCACAGTCTTGACACTTCGGCCCACCTCTTCAGTTGCTGATTTATCAAAACAGGAAGTGCTTCTGGCTTCCATCTATTTCCTGTCTAGTTTGGTAGCGGCAGAGCACATCCCTGTGGGAGGGTCCAACCTTCAGCTTCCAGACTGTAATTAGTGATTAACGCTAAGGTCTGGGACTCTGCCTTTCTCTGGACGCGTCCCATAATGGGATGTTGCCCTGTGCCACTACCAGAGGTAAATCACCTTTGACACTGTAAGGAACGTGTTTGTCAGGAAAAATTGCTTGTGCCTGCAGGACACAGCAATGATAAAGGAGGGAGAGGGAGAGAGATAGAGGGAGGAGAGATGGAGGGAGAGAGAGAAGGAGGAGAGATGGAGGGAGAGAGATAGAGGGAGGAGAGATGGAGGGAGAGAGATAGAGGGAGGAGAGATGGAGGGAGAGAGATAGAAGGAGGAGAGATAGAGGGAGAGAGATAGAGGGAGGAGAGATAGAGGGAGGAGAGATAGAGGGAGAGAGATAGAGGGAGGAGAGATGGAGGGAGAGAGATAGAGGAAGGAGAGATGGAGGGAGAGAGAGAAGGAGGAGAGATGGAGGGAGGAGAGATGGAGGGAGGAGAGATGGAGGGAGGAGAGATGGAGGGAGAGAGATAGAGGGAGGAAAGATGGAGGGAGAGAGACAGAGGAAGGAGAGATGGAGGGAGAGAGAGAAGGAGGAGAGATGGAGGGAGGAGAGATGGAGGGAGGAGAGATGGAGGGAGAGAGATAGAGGGAGGAAAGATGGAGGGAGAGAGATAGAGGGAGGAGAGATGGAGGGAGAGAGATAGAGGAAGGAGAGATGGAGGGAGAGAGAGAAGGAGGAGAGATGGAGGGAGAGAGATAGAGGGAGGAAAGATGGAGGGAGAGAGATAGAGGGAGGATAGATAGAGGGAGAGAGATATGGAGGGAGAGAGAGAGGGAGAGATATTGCTTTGCTTTAGCTGCAATTCACTTCCAACATTCTCTTTTATTATTACTAAACAATAAATAAACTGCATCACAGTATGTAAGTATGTGTTTCCATTCATGATTCAAATACCTCTTTTCATCCATCTGCAGTTAGCAGAACTACTGCATAGTGGTGCAGTAGATGGACTGAATTACCTGTTCCTCCATCCATCAGGCCTGCCAGCAAACCATAGCCAACACCTCCAATAATCACATTAGCTCCTGAAAGCGACAGAACAGAAAAGAAACTGTGTGGGGGGGAAATCTCGTTGTCAAGGTTTTCTAAGTGAACGATGCCTGTAGGAGTTTAGCTAAAGGTTTCGCTGTTTTACCTGTGGCTAATCAACTGGAGTTTGGTTTCCATAGCAGCTGTCAGAGACGGCTAGTGGGACAATCCTACTTTGGTATGCAACATGGCCAAACACTCCCAATTTAACTCATTTTATCACTGTCTGATATGTAGAGTTCAAGTACTTTTATGAGAAGAAGCCAGTGTGAGAATTCCTCTTCGACGTGTTACAGTTTATTGAAGCGTGTCTCCCCACAACATGAGAAGAAATGGAAACAAAAACTACAGCTCATTTTTCTTTACTTCCTTGCTTTTGCCTTGAACAACCTCTTCCCAGGGCCATTGCTGTCCATATCATCCTGCATTGCTTTATTTTGTTATTTTATTGAAGTCAATTTTGTTTTCGAGTGAGGTCTATTCCTTATCATGGGGCTACCGCAACTGTGAGTAATACTGATGTGCGTGTAGGCGTTTTTCTCTGTGTGGGCTGTTGAGGGCCCTGGTTGATTGAGACGTGCTGGCACCCCAGCACTTCGTCCTGAAGGAGCCGCGTTTAGAACACAGTCAGAGCGTCCATGGAGACGCTAGCAAAGGGAGACTGACTCCACAAGAAAAGGCTTGTTATTAATACAGTATTATACAATTACTGTCAATTACTGTACTTTTAAGTACATATGACTTCAACAAACAACTTTATTGATCAAAGTACTAAAAACATTAAGTAATAGTACAAATCTTCTTACTAATCAACACGATCTCTCAGACGACAAGCTAAAACTACTGTTGTAGCAAGTTGTTAGTGTTAACATCGTAGAGATTTCCATTGGGAATGTATGCTGAATTTCATAGCCTTGGTTAACCCAAGAATATACTTGATATGATAATGGAGGAAAAGAAATAACCTCCTTGAAACCAAAGGGTTCATTCAAACAGCAGCAGCTTTCTGTTAGAATTTGTTCCAAGTCAAGAGTTACAATTGGCCATGGGTTTAAGAGAGAAAAGGAGAAAAATATCCCCTTGGGTATGGTTAAGCTCAAATTGGCCATTGTCTCTGCAACAGTACCTCCATGTGATATTGAGGAGTCTCTCTGACTAAAAAGAAAAAGAAAACATTTCGGGGGGGGGGGGGGGAAACTTTAACATTTTTATAATACATTCTCTGAAAATGCTCCGGAAACTCTCAAAATAAGCTGTGTTTTATGAATCCAATTTAGCAGTTCCCCTTGAAGCCTGTGAGCCGAATGCACCGTGGGAGCTTGTCGACAGAGAGGATGAATATCCATTAATTGTCATCACGTCTAGAGAGATGGAGAACGCCAAACTTTCCCTTAATAGAGGCAAGGCCCCTAGAAGAGAACAGTGTGCCCTGAAGGACACTAGTCTGGGCTCATGCCTTCAGACATCTAATTATGATCCATGGAGAGAGCAGAGTTTAAGTCAACTCATTTTCCACATCTGCAAATGTACTGCTGATTCAAGGATTAGTCATCTTCAGAGGGCTTCAGTTAAGAGACGGAAGATCTTATTATACCAAGCAGGACCCAAAGACAGAGCGTTTCTGCTCGGTGATGACGATGCAGTTAGATCCCATTTTAAAAAGGCGATAAGCTAAGGGTGTTGCGGAATCACAACTATGACAACACCTTTTAGATTCCTGCAATTCCCAAGCTCCGCACATGCTCAGAATACCAGTCTCTTGTGTCGTTGGCCCGAGGTCTGTCAGCCCCATGGTCTGTGTCGATCTCAAGGTAACCAAACACCTCCAGCACCGTTCTCATCTACTCAGAAACACACTCAGAAACACACCCAGAAACACACTCAGAAACACACCCAGAAACACACCCAGAAACACACTCAGAAACACACCCAGAAACACACTCAGAAATACACCCAGAAACACACCCAGAAACACACCCAGAAACACACTCAGAAACACACACAGAAACCCCAGCCATGTACCGGACACCTTGCTTGAAATGTTAGTTTGATAAAAAAGCGTTGCAATCAGATATCCCACCTGCCTCTTACGAGTTCTCACACCAAGACTTCCAGAGACTTTCCTTGGGACTGACAATGGCTTATCTTTCTTTCTTGATGCTCTGTCATTTATGGAACTGTACGTGGATGACAATACATGGGCTATCTGTGCTGTGGCAGACGTCAGACATATCAGTAACATCATCTAATTAAAAGCTGCCACTTCGACACGTTTTCCTTACTGCTAGTTGAGGCAAATTGATTTTCTCTTCTGTGTACGCGAAAGAGAAATGAATAATGCATAGACATTAAAGTCTTATCTTTAGCAGTGACAAACGGCATTGCTGTGCTTTGAATATTCCACAAAAGGTACAGTTTGTAGGGGCTTATTAGCAACACATGCACACATCCTACACCAGAGAGGTGCAGAGTCACTGGGAAACTAGTTCTGCTTCTCCAGCTTTTATCCATAAAACTGTAAATTAGAAATGTACTGACTCGAGGAATTTGCTTGCTAAGCTCAAATTCTTACATCACATTACAAACATGACATCCAGCTCAAAGTTTGTATTTTTATAACATTGATAGATTAAAATCATTTGTTGGTCTTTGTTAGAGACAGAGGGAGAGAGAGAGAGAGAGAGAGAGAGAGAGAGAGAGAGAGAGAGAGAGGGGAGAGACAACATGTATGAAGTAGACGCGTTGAGAGCTACACTCCTCCACAGAGAGAGCAGGCTCTGTCGTCTAGAACCACGCGTTTCCTTTGTAACAAGTTCAGCTTGTAGGAGCTTCGGGGAACACTGAGAAAGTGAGCAGTTGCAGCGACTGAATCCTAACTCTTCAAGGAGACGTGCTTTCTTCCCTTTCCGTTGCCTTCCTGTCTTGACGTGATTCGCCTGAAGGCCTGCACCCACACACCAGCCCGACGAGCAGAACAGCAGACACGAGCCACCGTGCTGCTTTTGGATCTTCTTGTCAGTCCTAGAAATGCATCACGTACCGAGAGCTGATGAGCGGCCTGATTTCACAATGGCGGTTCATTACGGATTCGTTTTCCCTCTGCGGAAGTGTCAACCCAGTGAAATGTCACAGCATATTGAGCGAGATGGAAATGCCAGAGTGGTATGAATCGGGAAGGAAAGAAAGGTGAGACAATCACATGAATGTGTTAACGCGACTTAGATCAGAGGAGGTTCCTGTCATCCGGATGTCAAAACGAGGACTAGGAGATTTGATTCTTAAGTTCTTCCAATATTTGTTTTATGTCTTTTCTCATTGTAACGTACACACATTAAGGCAGCAGCTGTCGTGCTTGAACTAGTCAGTGCAGTTTTAACACTCACAGAACTAGCACATCAAATTACAAGTGACTCACCATTCCCAGAGACACTAATTTCAGGCATAATCTAAACTTAAATTAGACACCATTTACTTTTATGGACTCCATAAGGCTCTGTGGTTTCAGATGGAAACAGGAATCCAGTACCTTCTGGTACCACATGAAAGCCTTTGCTTCACCAGTAATCACTGCAGGCAGAGCCACAGGAAAATATCTGTATACATCCAGTACCGGCTCACATTGTAACACAACAGAAAACAGTACAATCGCCATGTACTGCACGTAATTTGACCTGAAAATATGACTAATGAGCTCCGTGTCTTCAGCAGGTTGTCTAATGATGGTGCTTTGATCTAGCAACTGTATTACAGAACCCCTACCGGCATCAATAAGGGAGGACAAACATACGTTGTAGAAGCATGAAAGCGTGAAGTTACACATAAATGACAGTACTGTAAAACTGCCAACTCTCATAATAGCATCTGACTATATCATGCTGTTTCTGTTGAAAACATGTATTCATTAGAGCACAGATGGTGTGTGTACGATATGAGGGATTTGGTCACGTAGATGAAATGATTCATTTTGCAAGTCCGCTCCGAGAAGCAGTTGACTCTCTACGTTTCATTGTCGTTTACACGGCACGAGGCAAGTAAACTGTGTGCGGTGCTACACCGCCGTGAACATGCCACGGATGTTAACGAGCCATTCCGACAGAAATGGATGTTGCAGAAAGCCTTGTGTTGTGAAAGTGAACATTCCTACCTCGCACCTGAAGCTTTGAGCAAACAGGTGGTTCTGTCACTTACCAAAGGCTTTGTAGAATTCATCCTTGGCCAGGCTCTCATCCCCATTGATGTCGTTGTATTTGAGGAGGTCAAACAATGTGCACTCCGAGACACCCTTGGACAGACCTTCTTGCTTGATCACCTGCAAGGAACAATGACAGAGCCTTGATGTTCAGTTGGAATAAATCAGACTATTCAGTACAGTTAGCCTTTTTCTTGTACCTCTAAAAGCAAAAAAGTTAAATGAGTATCGAAACGTAAATTAAAACATCACTTTAGTAACAAAATGTTCAAAACGAAGACTTACACAGCAGCTGAGCTGAAACATTTCTGCTGAAATGAAACGATATTTGTCCTTTGAAGTCGTGTGTATTGTCAAAGGAACCGGCATTTCTCAGTAACAGGAGATAGGAAATGAAAGCGACATGCGAGCCTTAGAGGCCAGCTCTGTCTGCCTCTCATTCATAGAGAGAGGCCAGCTCTGTCTGCCTCTCATTCATAGAGAGGGCAGCTCTGTCTGCCTCTCATTCATAGAGAGAGGGCAGGTCTCCCTTTAGCAAAAGACAAACAACACTGGATAGAATTCACTCAAGTATAAATCACAACAGATACATTGGTAGGGGAAAGCTCAATGCTGATGTTTGTTTTGAAAGCAGAGGTGTTTGAGAAAGCAGGCCAGGTTGGAAGTAACGGATGTCTTAAGCTTTATGTCGGCATTCGCTTTCCCTCCAGTACAGATGCTTTAGACCCGAACACGCCTTTTTTAAATGTTCCATTCCACTTGAAATATGATAAAGTCACAACAAGCTACAGGGACGCATGGCTGGACCATCCATCTTCCTACGTCAGCTGTCACCAGTCTGACTGGACAAGACAGCTCAGCGCATCCTCGCCCGAGTCTTGTTCCTCTTCTCTAGTAGTTCCTGAGGACAGGCTTCTGAACTTCAACATGCTTCTAACTATGATGAATGTTTCCCTCGTGTCCGGACAAATTCAATTAATCGTCATTGTCAATAATGCATAAAGCAGGATCATTTTTTTTTTTACTTAACTTAAGATTTAAAGATACATTTAGAAAAAATTTATGTCAAAATTGTATGTCAATTTATGTACAATTATAAAATATATAACATTATAGAGTAATAACACCAACAATACTGTATAAACTAGTTTTGAGGCATCACCTCGTTGCATGTCTGCCTCATTGTAAAGTCTCTTTGTAAAGCCCTTTATAGACCCTGTAAAGGGGCTTATAGGTCAGCTAGCGTTAATCTATATGTACAGTTTAATGGATGTGTTGTGCTATATTTACACAGGACACACACCCAGTTTATCCACAGGCAGTCTAAAATATGCATTACATAGAGTATATGTTATAACTCTGACATAAATCCCTAACTTTGACTTGCCCAATGGGAGGTCTTTGATTCCAGTTGACTAATGTTGGAGGGCAAGCTGACTCCTACGCCTTGATGCCCACAGTCTGGTTATTAAGTGTTTTATGATGTGGCCCCGCCCACTGTCCTGGTCTGTAGTCAGGGTCATCTTTCAGCCAGGTCAGACTCCAGTCTGTGTTTTTACTGTTTCATCAAGCATCAAAGGAAGACCCGTATACATTTTTAGCTTTTCACCTTCAGTCATACAGGCACACACACACAGACACAAACACACACAGAATCACATACAAACGCAACGACACAAACATCCGCACACACCACCAACACAATAACACGAACACAGCATTTGAACTAAATGAAGCGCATCATGACAAAACACAAACAGGTGTGACGCGTGTTTAGAATACAGCTGTTGTCTGTGTCAACTCCCTCCACCACAGTACATTGCACCTTCAGCTAACTGCAACAACGCTCTCACAGTTAACACCACAAGACTGCCTTCGCGGGGCACAATAAATAAATAAAAAATAAACGTGCAGATATTAATGTTTTCGAATTTTGTGTTCTAACGATTCCTGAACTAACGAGTGAATGAGAGAAGACCACCAACACAGAGAAGAATAAGTCAGTTCTGGACCATGAGCAACATTTTGTTTCCTTCTTGAGTGTGAAAGTACACACACTGTATTAATCCAACCAGTGTCAATATTCACATGTGTTTCCCAGACACTGGAGGCCTAAGCACCAACGCCTCAAACACACCGTGCACTCGCTTCTCCATCTGTCCTTTAAATCATGTTTGACCAGATTGTGACATTCAACCACCTGGGAAGACAGAATCATGGCAGAGTTTGGCTGTAGCCCCTCAGGCTCTTTAAATAGTTAAGGCGTCTTTCATTGTCAGCCATGCAGCAGTCTTACCGCAATATTGTGTCAAACAGTGCCAAAAGGGCAGCCTTTATTTGCATATTAAAAAAAGTAAGACAGTTTTCCCTTTATTATGTATTTCACTGGCTGTGCGCGGATTTGCCCTTATACCACAGCATAAAAAACACCCTTATGTAAAAATATGTAAATTATATGAGAAGACAGTATAATAATATTAAGATTGTTGGCAGTGATCAAATGGGAATCCTGGGATTCTAAATTGTAAATGCATAACAATACAAACCCCGACCCTCCCCCCGTCTGAGACAGACAGGACTAATCGCTTCGCCCTAGGCTGTGGGAGAGTGTGGCCAGCCTCAGAACAGTTGAAGGGTTATTAAACCAGGAAGACTTGCTTACCTTTTCAATTATTCAAATGCATGCCATTTAAAGCCAGACCTCAGGTACTGTGAGACATTTCTTTTCACTGTGTGCGCAAATGTCTCTATTCTCATGCAAGCTCCAAAAAACGCTCCTTCAGCCAAGTTTTTTGGCAGAAACAGTTGAGGCTCACAATCTTCCCCGAGCAGGAGTTTCATTTGACCCGGATTACATTTTAGAAGATACAGTACAACAACAGTTCACGCTCCTCTCTTCCCAAACCCAGACAAACCTGAAGGCCAGCGTAATGGAGCAGTGCTGTAGGTTATCAAGATGGCTGTATTTACTTCATGTCGACTCGAATAAAATACTGTAGATATGACTTGGGGGTTTTCCTCTTTTCTTCTGAGGAAAGCGGAGACGGACTGAGCAATTCCTCTGACTCTTCAAAGGCAAGGTCTGTGTTTATGGTTGCTGTGCGGTGCTGTGCTGTGCGGTGCGGTGCTGTGCTGTGCGGTGCTGTGCGGTGCTGTTTGGTGCGGTACTTTGCGGTACTGTATCGTACTGTACAACGTGGTTTCTCTGGAGCTCACCTGGGAGAGCTCGCTGCTGTCAACTCGCCCGCTACTGTCGGCATCAAAGCGTTTGAAGATGACGTCCACCAGCTGCTTCCTGGCGGCCATGTTGTCTTTATGACCTCCATTGTTGCCGGACCCCATGTACCTCTGGTCATACAGGTCCAAAATCTTGTTCTTTAGTCCACGGTAGTCACTCAGTCTGCAGTTATCATCTGCAGAAAACAAGAAGAAGAAATGTTACCTAGTAACCGTAGCCCAGTTAGGGGTTGCTGTTGGGACAGCAGATTCAAATCCATGTCCCTGGACACAGCTAGAACTCTAAAGTCAGTTGTAATATAGAAAACCTTTTAAAGCATGTCATTTACTCTGTCAGTGTCACAATGGCAACATACTAATGCTGTTTAGACACTGTAGCAGTATGCTGTAGTTATCAGCTGCAAGGCCTCCTACCTTTCACTTCGTTTATTCAGTGAGAAATAATACGTCAGACTAGAGTTTAATGACTCTTAATGAGACAAGACAAGCTAATAACGTTAATACTTGCTGCCAATGGAATAACTGTGTCAATCCCCATGCATCCAACATGACATTTCAGTCATCTGGGATCACATTTGTCGAGAACATCACACAAATGAGAGAAAGCGTGTAGCACTCGACAGCTCTGAGCGACCAGCCAATCATCCCAGGCCACAGAGATGTCAGGAACATTTAGATTTAGCTGCAGAACATGATTTTAAGTATCGCACAGTATGTGAGTGCATGTGGCGTGATTGTAACTGAACCAAATACTGTTCTGTCTGAGAGCTTTCACTGGCTTTCGATGCCACAAACAGCGACTTCAATACTCCTCAACTTCAATCCAAGCGAAGAAACCCACAGTTGGAGCGAACCGTCTGACGAGCAGACTCACAGCGTCAACGTCAAACATTGCAACCGACAGCGAGAGAAAAGAAAACACTTTTTTATTTATTTGTGACCCTCCATCGATGAAGACACATCAAGCACGGCAAACAGATGAAAGGTTGCTTGTCTGAGCAGAGAACAAGGAGAAATCGCCTAATGACTGGAACCTGTCGTCAACACCTTCCACTGCTCTACTTTTGTCGTTACGGCATCGACAAACACCCTTTTCTAGTGTAATCTGGTGCTAACAACGTAAGCGAGATACAGTGCCGTCAAAACTAGTCTGTCAGACTAGTTTTGGGTTCTCCAGACCAGCTTCTCTGGTTTCTCAGTGCCACTGGTTGTGGTGTGCACATCATAAAATGGCCTCTGTTTTGACAAGCCTGGGTGACAGAAAAGCTGCATTCCTAAGAAATGGCCGAATGAATAAAAGATAAATGGCTGCTAGCCTGGCCCTGGGGATATGAAGGTCAGTGTAGTCGCAAGCAGGTGCACATACAGGACGACACACACACACACACACACACACAGTACACTCCTAGTCTACACACACAGAACACTCCTCTACACAGAGACAGTACACTCCTACAATCTACAATCTAAACCCACACACCCACACACACACATCACTCCTACAATCTGCACAAAAGACGCTAGCAGCATTCATTAAATACATCTGACTTAACTTACTTGAGCAAATAAACGTTCTTTTCATACACCCTGGGTGGATGTTAAACTGTCAAGCGGGGGTCTTTTGAATGAATGCCAACGTGAATGAGACAAAAACTGGTGCCTAAGCTGTGAAAGACGCCGGGTGTCTGGCTTCCGTTTTTTCCCTCTTAAAGTCTTAGTTAAACACTTGGCTGTTCTGATGACTGCTGAGGCTTCTTTGGAGCGCTTTCTGAATCGATGAGCGTTCGTGTCAGCGAGTCTCTGACCTTCCCCCTGCCAACCGTAGCCAAAGACGTTCAAATATGCTCGATGAATAGTCTAGGCCCTACATCTCGTATTCCGCCGAGCATGCAGGTACAGCTTGAGGCACACGTGTGACAGTGTTGCCAATTTAATGACTTTGTCGGTTGAATTAGCGACTTTTCAACTTCCCTAGCGACAAAAAATCTCATTTTGTGACTAATGACAACTCCAGCGACTTTCTGCTAGACCTACTTCAGAAATCAACAGCAGATTAACTGTAATTGCACTTCGGTGTTGTCAAATAAAGTCGTTCTGGTGATATTTTTGGGGGGCAAAACTGCGTGTGGAGGCTTGTCTCTTTAAGGATTGTGAAGATTATTTCCCTCGAGGTCCTGAACAGAGTGCGCGCAATAAAGTACAAAGCTCAGCGTCACTAGGGGAAAGGGTCGTTTACAACCGTCGAAGACCAGCGTATCCTTTAATGAACTCGCTCCTCAAAGTCAAACGCTGGGGTAACTGACCCTCGGAGAACGTTTATTTTACACTGCACAAGACAGGGGAGAGCTGCTCTCTGGGGAGACGTACTCACACAGTAATAGACCGTCAACATAGGCCACCTTCCAACGGCTATTCTCAACATCGCTCATGTTGGGAAACGAGCGGCTGCTCCCGAACGAGAGAGAGATCGAGAGAGACAGAGAGAGACAGAGAGAGACAGAGAGAGAGAGAGAGAGAGAGACTGAGAGAGAGAGAGAGAGAGAGACAGAGAGAGAGAGAGAGAGAGAGAGAGAGAGAGAGAGAGAAAGAGACAGAGAGAGACAGAGAGAGAGAGAGAGAGACAGAGAGAGAGAGAGAGAGAGAGACAGAGAGAGACAGAGAGAGACAGAGAGAGACAGAGAGAGACAAAGATCGAGAGAGACCGAGAGAGAGACCGAGAGAGAGATCGAGAGAGAGATCGAGAGAGACAAAGAGAGACAAAGAAAGAGATCGAGAGAGAGAGAGGGAGAAGAGAGAGAGAGAGAGAGAGAGAGAGAGAGAGAGAGAGAGAGAGAGACAGAGAAAGAAAAAGAGAGAGAGAGAGAGATCGAGAGAGAGAGACAAAGAGAGAGAGAGAGAGAGGAGAGAGAGAGAGAGAGAGAGAGAGAGAGCGAGATAGGCACGGTCACGGCTGACTGGTCCTCGTGATGAGAGGAAGAGACAGTGTAAAGTATTTGTTAATTCGTTTTTTAATATCACTCATCGTCCCGTAGCCTAGAGTACCGTCCGGTTTCGCAGCTCGCCAACCTTGTTTCTGACAAATGATCCTGGTCACGGCGGGCGGGCGCGACGCAAAGTGGCTCGCTAAGCTCAGTCGCCACAGCCCCGCTGCGTGTTATTAATTGTAATGGTCTGCTGAAATAATTTGCAGGTCAACTCCCCTTCTAGGGAGGAAGATATATGGAGGCACCGGGTGCCCGTATGCAGCTTGTATTGATCGCGGGCCTGACTGACGAATACGCTGGGACTCACTATCGAGGGAGGCCGGCAAACCACTGAGGAGGAGCTGTCGAGAAAGCGAGATGGGACCGGGGCGATCAAGGAGAGGGATAGGCCGCTCGTAGGGTGCAGCGGGCGTGGCAGTGCATCAGGCCCGTTTCCATGGCTGCGGGGTGGGAAGGCTGAGGAGGAACGCTCGTCTTTGTTCTGCAGAGTCATCTTTGTTTTCATCGTCTTAATAACGGATGAGAAGGTTTGCGTCAAGATGAGAAATACGGGGGAGAGACAGCGCGTGGCCCGTCAATACGCTGTTTAGATCACTTAGTTGTAATTAAATTCTCAGTAGTCTGTCTTCATCTTCAATCTGAGCTATGGAGTCGGGACTCAGGATGAAAGGAGAAAACCAATCAGGGCTTGTTTCCTCATTTATCAATCAACTCATAGATAAAACGGACAGAGTCTTATATGACGATAATAAATTAATCTGTGAAACAAACACAATAACTCTCTCCACAGAGAACTGTTATTAAATCAATACTATCTCAGCGCCACTATCATCTGACTATACCAGACCGCTGTTTACCCATGATGCCTAATTGTACTATTATTAATGATGACAATAATAATGATTGACCCTAATGCATGCGTTTACAGTCTACTTTGTTATCAGGATTTGGTGACCAGGGATAAGCCATAGCAGGGGTAAACAGGCTCCTCTCCTCCTCACAGCTGTCTGTCCTCCAGCCTGGGATCACAGATGAACTCTGGGCCCTCTGCTTTCAGCAGCACTGCTGTTTTATATGGAAAGAGACCACTCAGCTGAATAACCTGTGTCCACCCTCCTCCCCTCCCCCCTCTCCTCCCTCCCCCCTCCCCTCCTCCCCTCCTCCCCTCTTCCCCCCCCTCCTCCCCCCCTCTCCTCCCTCCCCTCCTCCCCCCTCTCCTCCTCCCCTCCTCCCCCCTCTCCTCCTCCCCTCCTCCCCCCCTCTCCTCCTCCCCTCCTCCTTCCTCCCCTCCCCCCTCCCCCTCCTCCCCCTCCTCCCCTCCCCCCTCTCCTCCCTCCCCCCTCCCCTCCTCCCCTCCTCCCCTCTTCCCCCCCCCTCCTCCCCCCTCTCCTCCCTCCCCTCCTCCCCCTCTCCTCCTCCCCTCCTCCCCCCTCTCCTCCTCCCCTCCTCCCCCCTCTCCTCCTCCCCTCCTCCTTCCTCCCCTCCACCCTCCTCCCCTCCCCCCTCTCCTCCCTCCCCCCTCCCCTCCTCCCCTCCTCCCCTCTTCCCCCCCCTCCCCCCCCTCCTCCCCCCTCTCCTCCCTCCCCTCCTCCCCCCTCTCCTCCTCCCCTCCTCCCCCCTCTCCTCCTCCCCTCCTCCCCCCTCTCCTCCTCCCCTCCTCCTTCCTCCCCTCCCCCCTCCCCCTCCTCCCCCCTCTCCTCCCCCCCCCCCCCCTCCCCCCTCCTCCCCCCTCAGTCTAACATCCCTAACGGCACCTTGTTGATGATCTGCTTTTCCTCTCCAGGTGCTGATTGGCTGACTGGGCGAGCCCCGGCCTGGTGGAGCAGGTACTCACAGGGGTGAAGCTGGTGCAGACAGGCCCACCAGGGACTGCAGCCCTGGAGCCGTCTGCAGCTGAGACCAGCCAGTAAAATGCTGCATACATGATACTCTCTATCTGTCATCCCCACTTTATAGTAGCTGCCTCTCGTGAGCTGCAACACTCAGCTTCCACCACCTACCTCTCATCTCCTCTCTTCTCCTCTCCCCTCTGGCGCTCGAGTTACGAAAGCCTCCCTCCCCTTCTCCCCCTCCCTCTCTGTTACCGCAGGCTCCCTTCCCTGCCCCCCCCACCTCCCCTCCCTCCCTCCCCCCTCCTCAGGTAACATCGCCCCCCCCCCTCCATCCTCCCTCCCCCTTCCTCAAGTACCACTGCCTCCTGCCATGGATCAAACTGCTGCAGCGTGACAACTCAGCTACCCAAACCAGAGGTCACTGATTGCAATCTTAAAGACCAACTAAAGGTGTCATTGCTGCAACACCTGACTGGGTCTGGAATGGATATCTGGGCAGCGGGCCACAAAGCCACCCCAACATCCCTCCCCAGGCATCCAGCATCTCTCCCTCCAACATCCCTCTCCCCAGCATCCAGCATCTCTCCCTCCAACATCCCTCTCCCCAGCATCTAGAATCTCTCCCTCCAACATCCCTCTCCCTGGTATCCAACATCTCTCCCTCCAACATCCCTCTCCCCAGCATCCAGCATCTCTCCCTCCAACATCCCTCTCCCCAGCATCTAGAATCTCTCCCTCCAACATCCCTCTCCCTGGTATCCAACATCTCTCCCTCCAACATCCCTCTCCCCAGCAGCCAACATCTCTCCCTCCAACATCCCTCCCCAGCATACAGAATCTCTCCTCAGAATGCCACTCCCACAATGCTCCACTCCCACATCAGAATGTATGTACATCTCCTGAATTCATATCTTTGGTGTGAAAACCTTATGCAGTGGCCACCAATCCCAGCTGGCAGTTGGCTTTCGACCTCTACTCATCTGACCGGCACGGCTGGTCAGCATGTTTAACACACATAGGACTTTGAGAATAAAATAACCATGAGGTTATTCTGTTTCAAACTTCTACCAGAAAACTGTTATTCCCCTTCTTTCAGGCCCAAACTTGTTTGACGAACACCGACAGAACTCATAAGATCAACTTCACAGACATCTTCTGACTCATTTCTCTGCCTCTCTTTCACTATGTCTTTCTGTCTCTCCATCTGTCTCCTTTCCTTCTGTCTCTCACTCTTTCACTCTGTCTTTCTCTATCTGTCTCTCTCCTTCTGTCTCGCACTCTTTCACTTTGTCCTTGTCCCTCTCCATCTGTCTCTCTCTCTTTCTGTCTCTCAGTCTTTCCGTCTCTCACTCTTTCCATCTCTCACGCTTTCCGTCTCTCACGCTTTCCGTCTCTCTTTCTCCGTCATTCTGTCTCTGATTGCTCTGTCTCTTTCTCATTGTCTCTCTCTCATTAAGTCACAAACAACAACACTCTGGTCCGATCCTCACAGCTTGTGATGGATATCTTCTTCCGTTCCAGAAGACTAATCTCCTCCCGTGAGGAGATCCTCTTTTCATTCTGTCTCTGTCTCCTTCCCGCTTCGCCACAGCCTCCCTGGGAGGCCTCGACACTCCCGCTCGCACCTCTAATTTGGTTTTCTTCACTTCGCTACCTGGTCCTCAGTTCCTCTCTATCCTTCTACCTTCAAGCCATCACTTCCCTTTCTTCTACCACTCCCTCACGTTTGAAGGGATCATTATCAGCTACAAGACCAGCAGCCCAGCGTAAACTAGGCTTTGAGGGGGAAAACACCTCTGAATTTCAGGACTAAGGAGTCTTTTATTAGCACCGTTCAACACTCTGTGAGCTAAGAGAACACTGAAGTGGAAACAGATGTGTTCACCGTGCAGGCATTCTAATGTCACAAGACGCCTTGAGATTATTTCTGTCAATTTCCTGCCTTCCTGGCGATGAAGGAAACAGTCACATCTCTCGTTGCCTCCACAGTGTGTGACAGACAGTGTTTGTGGAGAGTCCTAATTAACACATCCATTCTCCAGACCCGGTGAAGATGGTGGAGGTCTGTACAGTTGACACCGCTGCCCCTGGCGTTGCCTTCCTTGGCAGTATTGGTGTGTGTGTTTGTGCACAGATGTGTGCTAGCGTGTGTACGTGCGTGCACGCATGTGTGTGCGTGACTATGTGTTTGAGTGTCTGCGTGTGTGAATGCACGTGCGTGCGATCCTGTACGATTGTATGTGTGCAGCCGTGTGTGTACGTGTGTGGTTGTGTGTGTGCATATACATGTGTGTGTGTGAGGCTGTGTGCTCTCCCATACTGGCGGATCCCCCTGGTGTTCATTAGGTGCTGCAGACTGCTCTGGTGGCGATGCTTGTTGACATGATGGAGGATTGGTGACCCCAGGGCTCAGGAAGAACACAGCTCAGCCACAGATCAAATCAGCGCACACATCCAGATCTATATCTGGCCTGCTGGAAGAGCCAGGGAACAACAACAGGACGGCTCTGTGATCCAGCGAGCCGGAGGAGGAGAAAAGAGAAGCGTGTTCCGCAGACAGCTCGGTGACGGGGAGGAACACCAGCTCCTTACACAGGCCAGCTCTCTGTTTAAAGATGCGCTGGCACACGGTACCAAAGGTCAGCACGGCGTGAGACTGCCCCAGCACTTGCGGTGACGAACTGTTCGTTTTCAGTCTTCGAGACGGAGCTCTCTTGCTGACTCGCCCACATCTGACCCCTTGACCCTCACCAAGCCAGAACAAATGGATGGTTCCTAAAAAGGATTATTATGTTTCTATTGATCTAAAATGTACCCTGTAAACACCCCTGACTGTACAGTCAGAGGAGTAGTGTCTGTTTATTGATGTCCACAATCAGACAACAGAAGCACCAACTGAACTGACTGAATCAATATGCCTGTGAAGACAACTGTTATTAGGCATGTGTTTAATCCTCCTCAAACATATTCACTGTACAATCCGAGCCCGCAACCGAATAGTGTGGAAGGTGTCCCTTCTGAATCCAACATGTTGTTAGCTGAAGTAATCCACTTTTTCCTCGGACATGACTCCACCCAACACAAGCTCTAGGAGTCATTTCACCAAACGAATGAGGCTGAGGCTGGTGGGTCACCCAATATTTATTCTGGGTCCAAAGAGAGCATTTCTCTTTCTGACGGTCTGAAAACTGACCTGATATATGATGTCATCTGCTGTGCTGGCAGTCTGTTCCTAGTTCCTGTCAGACCCACTTGGCAGCCTCTCGTTCATCCAGATAGAGACATCAGGGAGAGGTCCTCACTAGCTCCCAAGGGTACCCTCTTACACAGACACGATCCCTCTCTCTTCTAAACCAACTGTAAAAGTGACCTTCAACTTCTTGTTTTTCTTCAAGTTAAGTTTTATTTAATTTTTTCCAAGGAGCTCAAAAGACTTGATTCACAGTCCAGTGTTATACTCTGAGATATTGATCAGGATTTCTTCTTCAGGGCCTCACCTGCGGCACGGAGCGATCTCAGGTGGACTCCAGGTAGTCGCCAGCGTCACCAGATGCAGTGCATTTGTCTGTGTCGCAAGACTGCCTCGTTGTTCAGGGACAGGCTCATGCCTTCACATTAAGAGAGTGGTGTGTGGGGTGTGTGTTGTGTGGAGAGTTGTGTGTGTGGTGTGGGGTGTGTTGTGTAGTGTGGGATGTGAGGGGTGTGTGGAGTGTAGGGTGTGTATGTTGTGTGTGGCGTGTGAGGGTGGTGTGTAAGGGATGTGTGTGGAGAGTGGTGTGTTTGATGTGTGGTGCACATCCCCCCCCCCTTCCCCCTCCCTCACATACTACCCCATCCCCTACTCTCTCGCTGAATCACAAACACGCAGCTTCAAGCAATCTTGGCAGCAATTGTTTGGTTTCATTTCTCCAAATTGTTCAGAGAAGATGAAATCGAGAACAGAGAGTTGGAGGCAGGTGCAGGTGGGAGGCAAGGAGAGAGAGAGAGAAAGGGGAAGAGAGAAAGAAAGAAAGAGGGATGGATGGAAAGAGTGTTATCTGAATACCATGGGATTTGTATATCACAAACATGAATATTATCGAATCCGATATTATGGATAAACTTCGACATTCAACGTAGCAGAGGCATCCTGCTTCCCTCTCAGTCCAGTAGCGTGCACGCAGACTAAATCCCTTCCGAGACTAAATTAACTGTCGATTCAATATTCGACACACATCCCAAATGAAACAGTCCAAAGTAATATAAAACAAAAGTATGATCTTACAAGGGTAGCAACTGATGATGATTCATGTTTGAATCATTCATTTCAGCAATCGTTTCAACACACTTGTGATGGTGTCGTTCACCGTGTCAACACATTACTGTGCATTCCAGGGGGCCTTCACATCAAAACAAGTTTAATTGGCTGATTTATCATATTATTGTTTTGTGTCTACCATCCAGCCTTCTACGTGCACGATTGATGAAATAATTGGTCATTTTAGGGTCCGTAATGAACAAGAAATGAATAAGGCCGTATTTGAAGACGAGCCCTGCTATAAATGCACACGCCAATCAAATATGGGGGATGTTTATCTTCGACAGGCTAACCAGCGGGGGCTCCGTCATTGTCTACTTAGCTGGTACAATAAGCTGGATTGACATGCAAGGGGAGCCCATCCACGTTTTTGGTGCAGGTTTGAAAGGAATGTGCTGTGCTCCTGTGAGGTATTTACCTAACGTGAGAGACCACTACAGAGGCAGGCTAGTTGGTAGAGCAGGAGGAAGACTTGCTCTTTCCACTAGTCTCTGTTGGGACTGATATATTGGCGGTTTTATTCTGGTTTACCCTGAAGGCTCGTGATGGACTGTGTAAATTGTGAGGTAAGTTTACGATGCGACTTAAAAGAAGGATTTTATAGTCAAACGCATAATGCATTATTTATGTGAATATAAAAAAAAAAAAAAAAAAAAAAAAAAAAAAACACAAGTAATGATTACAATATTTTGTTTTTTTAGCACCACAATCCAACAAGCCTCGAAGCAATTTTGGGTAAAATGGCAATGCAGCTGTGACAGTTTGATTGCCCTGTGGTTTAGGAGGTTTGAAGTCAACTCATGCAGCAAAGGCTCACTGAGTAGCTGTTTGTTCTGAAACAAATCACCACGGCTCGTATGCTACCTCACGTCTCTCCCGCTCTTGTAACGAACCTTTGAGAGGTTCCCAAGCTTGCTTTTTGACAACGCCTTGTAACATGAGAAGACTAGGAGGACAGAAAGGAGTCCATAAGCATCTTTCTGGAAGTCTCCAGAATGTTTAGGGAGACTCTCCCGCCTTAAGGTGCTTCCTGTCCTTTCAGGATACGGTGGGGTACCTACTGGCTCTAGGATTAGGTTATTCCTACCTGAAAAAAAAAAGGTGTCTTAAGGAGTTTAGGTTCTGCTTTCTGTCAGATACTCCTGTCTGAAAACAAGCAACAAGTGCATGCTGGGAAGGGTGGAAATGACACGCGGAGCCCCTGGAGGGTCGTGTGAATAATAGGTGTGAGCTGTCAAACAAACGAGCACCCAGAGATAAAAACGCAAACAGAAAATTGTGCTATTCGTCTATTTTCAACCATCCTTGAAGACTACCTTAAATTGTTTCAGGAAGCCGTTTGAACATATAGCTTTAACTTTTATTATGAGGAAATTCAAGCTCTACAAGTAAAGGCGTGATAGCACTGGTTACAGTACACAACAGTGGAGACACAGAACACTCGACACAAAGACAAATGGAATCCTTACTAACATCTCTTCCTGGTGCAGTAGAATTTATCCACAAAAGGTCCCTTCACTTAAGTTTAAAGCAATTTCATATCTAAAGATGTTCAGAAATAAAGAACCCAGCTTCATTCTGCTTTAATAAAGGGAGAAGATGACTGTGTGACATCTGTGACAGTCCTGTGATGATGAGCTGCTGGAGGTTCAGAATAAGCTGCAACAATCAATAGCAGCGAGCATGTCTATTCTGCTCTAAATTGCTCCATCACAACATATTGAGCCTTCTTTTCAAAAGGGATCCTGTTCCGGCAAAGTTCAAACTGAATCCAACCGCATTTTTAATGCAGTAGCTAGATTATATCACTTTGATTCTGAAGCGATCCTGTGGTTATCCTCTGAGTTCAAGTCACACTTTTGCCTCCAGTTTCAAAGCTGATGAAAAAACGTCTAAATCACCGGTCTAGATCTAGTCTTTTGTTCTCAGTGTCTCTGGATTCTCGTAACAAGTCTGACTCACATATCACCTTGATTCACAAAATATCATAGATCATACGTTTGGTCTCAAAATGCCAACGGCTTATTTAATTTCTGGAGAAAAAAAGTCACCATTTATTGATTTTAATGTCGCCTGTTTTGTAGTTGAGACTTGTTCCCTGTTTGCTCATGAGTCATATCAAGCTATTATCCCTCCCTTCATCCGAATCATGTTGCTCTGTGATTACTCACTTCGATCTCCTGTGAGCCCTGGCTTCTCAGAGGGAGAGCAAACCCTTTCCTTAAACACAGGATTTAACACCCCCACCAACCCATCATTTGTCACCATTTCTGGACTTTCAGGTCATCCTAACCCCAAAACAACGTAATTTCTGTTCGATACGAATGGTTTTTACCTCAACCCCGAAGGCTAGAAGGTGACACAGTTAGGACACATATTTTCAGGACTGAATTGTAGAGAAAACACCAGTGTTCTGTATTTAAGAAGCTTAGACGGCGTGGTTTATAAAGTAAGTGGTGTTGCTGTGTCTGTGTATCCTGTTGGACGTGTCCACGCACAGCTTTTAGTCACAGACACACCCAACTCACACCGATCAGCTCTTCGTCAACAGCAGATCAGATTATAATCTGACTGGATTGAGCCAGAAAATCTACTCTGGTTTTCGCTAAGTGTCAGAGCAGTTGGGCATTCACTCGTTTCACACATTTAAGTATTAAAGTGCAGCAGCCTACACATTTGGGGGGGGGGGATGTCGACCGCAACACACGAAACGGTACCAAACCCGACATGCAGAGGGACCCAGGGGACAACGCTAGCCATATGCCCTTGAAAGCTTAATGATCCACAAACCCAGATTTAATGAGGAGAGTCTCTTTGGTGGCGGTTGCCAGTGACGATGCAGGAGAAGGCACCTCGTGTCTCCCAGGAAGGCTCACGCTGTTTTGGTGCCGTCGAGTCATTAGAAGCCAGAACGCACAGAAACTGTGGACCTCGCAGAGCACAGGCGCGACACACTGTGTCGTCTCAACGGGCCCAGGAAGCTCTGAGACCTCATTAAGGTAGAGGGCCCCTGAGGGAGAACAGTCATCATGACATCATGAACATGTTTATCTTTCCAGGGAAAACCAGGGGAAGCAAGTATAGAGTTCTGGGCGTTGGGATTCTGAGGGTTGAAGTCAACAAGGAGGGATGTGATCCCAGGCCGGTTCTGGTGACAAAGGTGTCTCTTAGACCTTGTCATTGATGTGTGAACAAATGTGAGTTTTATAGGATGAAAAATGAGTCAAAAGAGTTAATGTGCTGTACAAAAAACAAAATTGTTTCCACAATACCACCTGTAGGGGCGGTTAACTCACTTCAAGACTTGAAGTGAGGTGAGGCTTCATATGGGAGGTGGAGTTGACATTTACCGCAAGCAGAAGCCTCATTATTAAACTGATTGTAGGAATGAGTAACAGCTCCAGGTTTACCAGACAAATGCATCCACCAGGAAGTACCTCAGAATGCCGTGTGAAGACAAAGCAGCAATACTGAAGATGGCAGTGGGTGGCTGGAGATGATCATGAAATCTTTCTTTTTTACTAAACTTTAGTTGGGATGTAAAATCAAAATGCTACTTTTCTCCACAGATCACTGATTTCAGTCCATTGCTTTTGATCCATATCCTTCCACTGGGATTGGTATTGGGTATCTGTCTCCAAAAAATCAACATTTAGACACATTTTAACTCTGGTACTATAATCATGCAGTACTTGCTTCTTTTGCTGTAGATATAAAACCAGACACTGTGTGATGCAAACATCCCAAGGAGTAAACACTACACTAAACTAACAATTTCCCTTGGGGATATACTGCACAGTCAATTATATAAAAGAAACTAGTCAATAACACTGCAGCAAACATGAACTGCTTTTGTAAGACTTGCTAAACAAAATCAATGTATCTGTTGTCTGTTTATATTTGGAAGAATATGTACTGTAGACTTTCTGGATGATTTTGGTTGTTAATGCAAACAGGATTGCCATGTCTAGCTTCAAGTCCCATACTGTACATGAGAATACCATACTGTGTATGAGTATATACATAATATAGTCTATTCATACTGAGGAAAACCTGGAACATATCTCAACACAAACTCAATTCTATTCAATTTCAAACACCCGCAAACGATAATGGTCTGGCAATAAAAATCAAATCTATGATTGAATGGTAGCTGTGGGCTGCAAAACCACTCGTTGCCGTACGTTAAAGCGAAACATCATCTCATTGATAAATGGATGTGTCAGACGAACAAAAAACCCCAATTGGTATGCAGTGGCCTTGCTGTTAATTGTCTGCTGTCGTGTCAGTTGCCTGCTGCAGAGATTGCCTGTTTCCATACAGGCCACAGCCATTTCTGATTGGACAAGCTTTTGTGCAACACTTAATTTTCAATCAGATCCAATCCCGAGTCTGTTGCCGTGTAGAAGGGGCCGGGTGTGAGGATAGGCAGGGGTCATACGTTATCCGGATCTAATGAAAACCTTCAGTCAATGCAACGCTGTGATTTTTCATCTTTCTTTTTTTTGGACCACGATAAGAGTGAAAGAGGAAGCCAATAGACACTGGACATTTTCACATGAACTTGTTAATCAGCTTTTGTAATGGCTGTCATTTCCAAACAATCATTGATAACCGTGCTTACTAAGCCGTACACTGCATGGACTAATTGTCTGTCCGTCAAACTAATCTGGCATTTGTAACTTTGCAGAAGTAGTTTTGAGGAGGTTATGTGGGTCTGTTTTGTTTTTTTGTCTTCAGCAAACGTCCACGGCATTCGAGTAGGTCAAATCTATTGTGTCTGGAGAATTTCCTGTCAGCTACAGATGAACTTTGTTTAAAAGCCTCATCTTACCCTGGAGGTCATAAGCTACCCTGGGGGTTAATCAAGGGAAAGAAGCCAGGAGCGAGGCTGGTTGACTTCATCTCCAATACAACAGTAAACTCATTTGGTTCGGGGGTAAAAATAGAAGAGACATTTCAGGAAATCTCTACGCTGAAATGTAATGAAACGTAAACGTAAATGAAAATCGTGATAAAAGGACACAAAACAATGTGTCAAATGTATCCTAACATACATCGCAGCTAGTTGACTGGCACATTTGGATGTGACGTTTGGGCACTTTCTATTTCTCCACCAATAACACTACTCACCCAGTAAAACAATGTGGTCATTACGAATGGATTTAGCTGTGAGCTCAATTATGTTTCCCTTAATTTACACTGTGCCTTTTGGGTTCAATGAACTGAGCAAATCCTCTGCAGGGAAAGACGACTGCAGCAAATGTCTACAAAAAGACAGATTTAGTCAACATTAGTTTTACCTTATCAGGCAGGAGGAGACAAGCCAACAGTTGGCCCGGTGAGGGCCAGCGAATACCGATGCTCTGTCTCCGAGGCAATAAGAGCCCTCGGCCGTCATGAATATTTTAATAATACGTAGGATCTAATTGGACCAACAGGCTTCTGAGACCTTCTCACATCCAATAGAGAAATTGATTACAAATCAATCACTTTGTAGAAAACTGCCAATCAAGGGCGAGGGAGGGGACATGATAAGAAGAACAAAGACGGATGAAGCTGGACACTTTTTATCCTCCTCTGTCGTTTGTTGATCTCCTATTGATTCCCCGACACTGGTCAAATATCACACTCCCACTTGTGGAAACACATTGATTGGAACCGTGATTTGCAGATGGTGTGGGGGAGACAGACCAGACAGGACAGACACTGATTAGTGCCTTTGACGGATGAAAGCAGACCATTGATCACAATGTCTTTTAGTCTGATTGGGATGAAACAGGCGGTGTGGTTGTTGCCGCCCCGTCCCGTCTAATGCTCACACACAGAAATACGTTTCACAGGCTTCAACTTGCACGAGGCGGGACGAGAATCTATTTCGGTTTCTCAAAATCTCATCCGTACATTTCAGGTGAATTTTCCATTGCAAATGAGCGCCAAACCTTGTAAATTTAACGACAGTCAGATTAATTTGACAGACAATGTGCTTCAGTAAAGCCTGACTTCGTTGCAGGTGGGTTAGGAGAGAGCCCCAGCTGGCTGTGTCTCCACACAGACTTGCAGCTGTGTCTACTGTCTAAGAGAACAACCCTTATCAGTGGTTCAGACCATCCTACATTCTCCGGAGAAAGCGTGGGTTTGTTGGTTCACCCCTGTGCAGTGCTGTCAGGGAGTGTTGCAGGAGAGAGGTAGAGACATATCCTGCTGGGCTACACACATTAACCGGGAAACAAATAGACGCAAAACACCAATATTGTACGTTATTAATGTTGTTGGATTTATTTAATTTAAGAGACAGTGAGAGATCGTAAAAGAAATTCAAAAATGTTCTGTATTTTTAATATATTTGAAAGCAGAAAAAGTAGCATGTCTTGTGTTTTGAGGAAACAGTAGTTACAGAAAACGAAATACTGTTCAGTTCTTAATTAAACTCATTATTGCATGAATGGCATATGAGTCAGTCTTTCCGAACTTGTGAGGGCCTTGTTATATAATTTCTAACACTGCCCAAGAGTCTTCATTTCAAACCTGATTTCAATATCCGAAATAGGGATAGAGAATTGGGCTGTTAATCAGAAGGTTGAGGATTCGATTCCCGGCGGTGCCAAATGACATTGTGTCCTTGGGCAAGGCACTTCACTCTACTTGCCTCGGGGGGAATGTTCCTGTACTTACTGTAAGTAGCTCTGGATAAGAGTGTCTGCTAAATAACAAAATACAGACTTTTGCTTGACTCTGACCACTGAAAATACTGCTAAAACTACTCACTTCTGACCCTTGATCTTCTGCGGCACTTAAGACTTTCTTTGGATAAAAGCATCTGCCAAATGTAAATCAAGCCTGTAAAGTTGCAGGGAGGAAGGGTGTGGCGGTCATACCTTTGTAGAAGCACTCCTCGCTGTGCATGATGGTGATCCTCTGTCCTCCGACACAGGAGGCCCTGTGGAGCTCACAGTGGTTCTGGTACAGCTTGCCGTCCGACCCACACACCGGCTTGTAGTGGGGTTTGCAGCTGTCCAGGCACCTGCACTCTCCCAGGCCAGTCTCACGGCTGACCTCGCAGTGTCGTCCCAAACCACAGTACTTGTGCTCACAAGGACCGGCGACGCCGCCATGGCCCATAAACCCTGGAAGAGAAACGTAAGAAGGTTCACATCAGCGTCTCTGAGTAAAAAAGGCCGGCAGGAGTCACAGTTTGAAAGGTTTTTCTAACTTGTTCTTTTTTTCCTGAACCTGCTGAGATTCCCCCAGTCAACTCCATTTTCCCTGAAGCAAAGGTTAGCGTTTTTCATCTTCTGTATCTCTCGAGGGACTGAATAATGGAGCAGTCTACATGTCAGGCTCCTTCAGCAGTAAGTATAGCTGACAGAACAGTGAACAGTCACTACAATAACCTCTGAACCATAGATAATGTATCGGCTAACGGCTAGTTGCTCACTCTTGGAACCCACAGCGACTGTTTTCTTTGACCTTTTTGGTATAGGTCTTCAAAGAGGGTGAGGAACAAGACCACAAAGGTTGTAGAGACCCTGACCGGTCGGGGTGCTGATGGCCAGGAAGGTGTGATGCTGAACTGCTGTGTGAACACAGAACCAGGGCGTGAGCACGTCACAAGTAATGATCCGTGGTTGCTCATCGTACATCTGACACAGAACAAGATGTCACAAAAACAAGAACATCACATCTACAGGAACAAGGAACAGCAACAGAATACACTATCAAGACAATATGTACACTACTTCCACACAATTTCAAGACAACACTCACACAATCAACACAATGTCCCAACTACAAAGCCAGTGAATAGTCCTAGAACACGTTCACCCCGAACAACCACCAAGGCCAAACCCCCACTGTAGTGCAGTAGATGCATACCTCTCTTCCTACACACTCTCCAAGCTTCCTCATTAATTCTGAAAAGGAGCTCCCTACATTGTCCAACTGACAAATATCAGGTGATGTTCCTTGACTGTTGGATGCTTCAGTGATTTTTGAACACAAAGAAGTGTTTTTTTTTATATATTTTTGAAAATTCCAAGGAAGATTAATTATAATAAAAAATCAAAAAAACGAAATGTCACTGTTGGTTACAAAGACCTACTGTTGGCAAGGAAACAGCATGGAAAAAACAACAGCTAGTCAGGGAAAGGTCCACCATCACCCCGATTCTTGCCCTGGAGCGGTTATCCTCAATCAGGGGGATTTCAACAATACAAGCATGTTCCCCGTGGCCTGATTCAAACCGATCAATAGGCTGCTTTATTAATGTCTTCTTGGTGCCGATGGCATAATGATTATTCAGTGGGGGGCATTGTTGCATAGCTAGACATCCCCGACAACAAGCCAGGTCAGGGAAGGGCACAGTCATTCCACATGGACATGCATGCACAGTCGCAGTCTGATCAAGAGACATCAACTACAGATGAGTAATCCTGTTCAGCGGTTTATTGATGCTTCTCGTTGCGGAGGGGACGGTGTGAACACAGGGGCCTGAGAGGACGATCACTGTGTGAGGTCACCGTGCTTTTCCAAAAAAACTCTCACTTGAAAAATCACGAAGGCGTATGGAAGCGGTGTGCATTCGACAATATTGAGCAAAAACTGCGTTTGGCAGAAAGGATGGATGAGCCAATTATTCGTTTTTTTTATCGAAGAGTAACAGCCATGTCGATGGATGTATTTATAGACTAATATCTCGGTTCGCCAGGGAATCAGGATGGAAAATTGCCTTGATATGAAGGCAATACAAAAGCAGACAAGAATGATAGGAGGCAAACAGCATATTAAGCCCAGAGAAACGTGGGTGAAATCCTCCAGAGGAACTAAGAAGCTATATCTTATTCAGACCATGGCGTGAACTCCAAGGTTCAAACATATGTGAGTCTGGCAAGCTTCATTTGAAGGGCATCACCCCTTTTACGCATCTATAATGGTTTGTATCATCATGTTGAACAATAAAACCTGAAATAACGACAGGAGGTGTGAACCGAATGACATTGCTGTGATCAAAGACAAACGTGCAGCGTTGAATTTGGGACAGACGAGACATTTTTACTGTCAGCGTTGTCATGGAAAATGTCATGGGGAGTTATGAGAAACAGTCTCAAGAGGTTTGCAGTACCATATGTATGGACATATTACCATCTACCTGCCACATAGTGATGAATGTCTGTCTCTGATCACAAAGCTCATGCTGAATTGAGACTTACATCCAGAAGTACGCCCAGAATACACTTTTAAAACACATTTCTCTCAGATACAGACTGTGCATGTTTTCTTCCAGTCCCCCCCCCTCCCCCCCCCCCCCCCCCTCCTCCCCCCCCCCCCTCCTCCCCCCCCCCCCCTTCCTGTTTTTCTCCTCCACAAAGCTCAGGATAGGAGGCTCGGCCCATCTGATGTTTCCCCCAGCAGCGGCTGTCTCCTTGGGGACGAATGCAGGAGCGGTGATCAGCCGTAGGAAGAGCTCCGCTCTCTCACCGCGATGAGCTTGAGAAGCCCTCGAGTGCCCGCCAGACAGAACAAGGGGATGCAAATAGGTATAAGCAGGCGGTAAACAATGCTAAAACTTTACATGTCGCGTAAACAACACCAAACTCTCGTCACTCCGTTTCAGTTCCTTGAAAGTCGCAGCAGGTGCATGTTGACTCAAGAGCAAATTGAGGAGAGAGTGTAAAACCGAGAGGTCTCGGCATATTGTGGCACAAGAACGAACATCTTAACAAGCAGACAAAAGCGTATTTTTAGCTCACCTGTTGTCATGGAAAAAGTTTAATTTATTAAAATATTCGTCGCGGCATGTCCTATGACATTAAATATTCTACTTCTCATACGCTAACAATTGTAAGTCATTCTCTTGCATTGGCTAAATTAAAATGTTAACGTCAGGAGTATCTTTTGAGAGTGAGTTTGCACAGCGAGTTCAAATTAGTTCTCTCCAGAGTGCCACAAATGAATCATTTGTGATACGCTTAATGAGGGAGAGAGTTTTACGTGAATAGCACTCGGTAAAGGCCCTCCCACTTCTGACAAAGTCGACAAAGGAGCTGTCAGCCATGTAGGCCCGCCTGCCTCCTGGACCCAGCTGTGAACAGCTCCGGCAGTTCCTGACATTACACCTCTGAAGGTTGTGGTTTTCCAGTAGCTTAAGCTGCCACACAGTATTCAAGAACAGTATTAATGAACGTGTTTAGTCGGAAGTAGGGGATATCTGTTATATATATATATGTATATATATATATATATGTTGTTCTGAATAATTTTGGAAGAGGGTAAGATTGACTTTCTGCAGACACACATGGAACTTAAACGCTTGTTTGCTCTCAAGATACAATTGAACAGTCCCTTCACCCATACAGCAAACCTCCCACAGATCTACAGATGTGTTCAAATTCAAGTTCAAGTCTTTTTTTTTTTTTTTTTTTTTAAGATGTGTTGTGTTCTTTAAAAACTGTTTGCCTTTTCTGACGCCTAATTTCTAAATGGTAGCAAGCTTTTGGGGGGGCTTGATGGAGTTGTATAAACAACTCATGAACATTTTACGAGACATTACTTAAGGCATAAAAGCTTTACAGAAATGTAGAGCCCACACCAGCACACAAACATTTAAAACATTGATGTTGCCTTTCCACAGAAATCCCTCCCTCCCATAAGGGAGATAAACCGTCTCCATTGAACAGCGTAGTAAAAGCTTCAGTAAAAGCACAGGAAGTAAAAAGCAGATATTCACTACAAAATGGCAGATGTCACAAGCCCATCACCCAGAACACCCTGTCAGACTAAGTCTCTCATTCCAGACCAGAGCGCATGAATGGACCGCTAGCTTCTTTTAGCTTCTGTTTGTGCGATTTCACCAAACATCCAACATGACACTTTCCATTCCATTAGTTACTTGGGCCCACTCTTTGAATTGTGGCCTTGCATTTTCTTTCACTTAGAAGCATTAGGATGCATCCCTCATAGCGTCTCGGTAAACGGCCCTATTTGTCAGAGCGTGCAACGCTTTGCTAATTGTACTCCTAACACCAGTCCCAATGCTAATTCACGTTACATTAAGCTGTCTCGTTGCTGGCTTGGAGCCACGGTCGGCCTTCAGTGATGCATGACATCTCAGGGGGGTGCAAGTACGTCATTTTTCAATTTTCAACCAGAAATTCTCTCCGGTCAAGGAAAACACGGTGACAGTTTGCAGTCCAAACCCGATCCTGTTTTATCATCAGCTATATAAAGATATGTAAGAGAGATATATACATATATCATTTTGTCCCCCCACTTGGTTTATTGACACTGAGAAGCGACAAAGATGAGTAATTGGCAGTGATGGGAAAGAGTCAAAGCGAGCAGGTTCTATCACAGTTGCTGGCCTCCAGGTTGTCTTCTTCAGTCAGCAGCTTGCAGATCAAGTGCCAAGGAAATCGAATGAGCCGTTATAATATAACCACCAAGACAATCCTGTACAAAAATGATGAAGAAATGGAAATCCTGTTCTCGATGCAGGGTTAGTGCTTGGTGCTTAATTATGACTATTCCTTTTAGATGATTAAAGGGATATAAACGTGAAAGGACTAGTTATTTTATTTATCTGTTTATTTTTCTTTTTTTTTTTATCCTGTGTAACTCAGAGCAGTGTCCTCGTATGGTTGTCTGTGTTCACACCGCCCCTATAGTCTGAAGAATAATAGATGGATCAAGGCCTGGTCAGTGTGACCCAGCGAGAATCATTTCATTTAACTCAACAGTGGGAAGAAGAGGGGGAGGGGGGGGGGCTTTTTGGAGGGAAAAACTCAAGTGTCGCAGACAAAATGGGACACGGAGTGACTAGAGTGGAGATGAAAGCACATTGACACCCCTGTAGGGATTGAGGGTGTACAACTGGAACACGTGTCTGCTGCTTCCAGTCAGTTTGAGTTCGCATTTGGTGCACAGCATGAAGTCTGATAATAATCGCTCACAAAAAGAAGCTTTGGATAATAATCTGGAAACACGGGTGCACAAGCAACCTAAAAGCATCAGTAATTACACAACACAAGATCTCCTGACTTTCCGCAATTCCTCCCTGAAATAGTGGATTAGATAAATAATATCATAGTTGTCTTACTCGCTTAAATGATTGCTCTTAGATGCATCAGAGAGCTGGGAAAGATGGAATATTAAATATATATATATTGAGGAATATTAAAGTTTAGGATAAATCCCAGAGGAAATAGGGAACTCAGATTTGTATGGATTTGTAATAAGGAACACAGAAATGCAGACCGTAGCAACTTAAGTCCTCCTTCTAGGCCCGACTCCTGAACAAGCCCATCCTGAGCTAGAGAACATTAAGGGGATTGTTGGCCGGCAGCTTGGTCTGTCCTTCAACATAATGGCCCTGTTACAATTACTGTGTTGACCTTCTTAGAGGAAAAAAAGACAGACCTTTATCTGTAACCATTCATCATTGCCCATTGTGAGTACAACAGGTCTTTAAGGACCACTGAGAATAAATAATGAATGTTTGCCTCACCTCATTGTATGGCACACATCTCAGACAAGCTTGGCCTTTAGTTATAGATGTCAAAAGAACGGCATTCAATGTAGATCTTCCACATCAATACTGATTTGGTGGCTTTGCTTTGTAATTAACATTAGTAATGGGAGGAGTAGCTCAGTGGCACTTGCACTGCACTACAAGAGGTCGCTAACTCAAGTCCCCCTTGTATTTTACGTCGCTAACGAAAAAGGTGTCTGCTGAAATGAATCCATTACGTTATTATTAACTGCCTTACTACACCTCAGACAAGACAGCAGTGAGGTGTTCAGTTTGCTGGAGGAGACTGATGTCACAACACCAATTACAGACAATGTAGTCGCCATGACATCTACAACACAATCGCACTCTTATCTTTTGAAACTTCCTGGAGGTTCAAGAGGCACTCCAACACGTATTAACGTCTTTTACGGTACACTACTTCAAAAACTAAAACAATTCTTTGTGAAATTCCACACCATGTACTGGCTTACAACATGAATATTCTGCTGATACAAATGTTGACTTTTCTCATGTAGTTTTTTCCTGCCCACTTTTGCATGTGAACATACCTCACCAACCCTCATACTGTTTACACCCACAGCTCAAATAAAAGGTAAGCGCTGACCACTTCTGAATGATAAATGTTTCATATCTATTACATTTTTTATGTTTGGTTTTATTCTGTTCTACATTAATCTATTCCATTCTAAAGTAAACAACCACAGTGACAAACCATACCAGCAACCATAAATCAGGCTCCATCAGACCATGACACCTGGATAGGTTCATACGGTATCCATACTTGCTACGCATGGCTAAAGTGCACCAGGCAGGGCTGAGATCGGTCCGTGTTAGTATTTAGGTCACACCCACCTGTCCCAGAAGGCTTTGCGGGTCAAAGACCATGAACACCAATGCCTGTAACCCATCTGAACTTGTCAGGCCTGCTCGTGTCTGCCCATCAAGTCCTCCTCTCCCTCTGTTCCTCCACACCTCTACTCATGTCGTCTGTGATGATCGTCTACCTCTACGACTCTTTCCTAGAGTTCACGGCTCTTTGGTTCCTGCCTTTCTCCTCAGGTTCTCCTCCTGGTTCTCCTCCAACGCGATCACAGGAGGAGAACACAGACTTCCGAGACCTCTTCAACAACATTTTCTTTCTCACTTCCCAGAAAACGTAAGCCCGACCTGCGGACAGGCGCACCCTGTGAATCTTAATTGTGGTACCTTGATTAGGGACTTGCAAAAGCTATTACGAATTACCTTGTGTTGAGACTTAGGGACACTCAGTTGTGATTGAAACAACAGGGAGTCTTCCACCAATAATTGTGTCTCCGAAGATGAGGATTTGCAGAATAGCGTGCAGGCTGCGCTCAGGTACTGCTGCGCTGTGTTATTAAAAATGGAAGAATGTCTCAGGAGGGAGGCGTGTAATTTTAGAATTAATCTACAATTTAGGACTGGATGCTTACAACCTTTAAATGATTCAAACACACCAGAACATGGGAGGAGGGGGGCAGCATACAAAGTAATAAATTATATTATTATATCTCAGAAAAGACAGCATAGGGTAGAAGGGTTGTAATTAGTTCTAAGTCTTGAAATATGTCGGTTCTTTCGGGGGGGTTTCAAACAGAGGGCTTACAAGCTACTGTGACATGACAACAATTAAAATAAATTCATTGTTACTTGATTGGTGTGATATGGAAAATAAACATTATATATAATTCAGCTTGTTGTTCTGCCTTCAAGTGCATGATCTGATGCAATAAAGGGCAACACATCTTTTCCAGCATGTACAGATGTTCCCAAAGGTAAATAATGAGTAAGATGGGTTTATTTACTACCAGTTATAGCTTTTTACCTACAAAAAACTTCTAGGTACTTTGAAGTGACCTGCATAGCAGGAGTGGTTGAGAAAATAGTTTCTCTCAGGATTCCAATTACAAGGCATTCTGGGTGAAAGCAGGTCCTGTCCATCTTTCCCTCTTAGCTTCTGACATCCAATTTCAGTTTTGTTTTGTATGTCGGTGGATTCCATCTGTCTATAATTGTTTTGTGGGCTACCAACCACTGTCTAATGTAAGACTAATAAAAAATTCAGAGAAAATGTGTGTTAAAACCCCCTCTTTCAGGAGAAGATAAATCTTACACTTTTGTGATGCTGAATTAAAAACTTTGTGTAAATTATTAAGGCACTTTCACACTGAAAATGACTCACTTGTAACATACTACATTTTTACTAGATGTGTCTGCTGGTTGATAGTGGAATTACAGGTAACGAGTTGTCTTCATTATTCAGGACAACACAGTGGTACACACCAGTCAACTCCCAGCCATCTCCACCCCACAATGAATGATCTTTTAATCAATCAACAAAAATGTGAATTATTTATGAACTCTCTCCGGCTCCATTTCGGGGCTTGTTATCTAGCCTAAGAAAGAGTTTTGCTTAAAAACTAGCCAGAGTGGGATCTTGCCTTCCTGCTTGCAGTTAAAAAGGAACGCATTAAAATGAATGGTATCTGACAGCAGGGCCAGCCCTTTATGATAATGCAACCTCTACAATTACCAGCCTGACCTTCCCTGGTGGAGACAAATGGAGAGACGGCCGTTTACGGCCCCTTCCAAACGTTTAGTGGCAGACATCTTGGTGGCTATGCCACCTTTTGCCTGACATTGAGTCCTGTGTTGGAGTAGGGGAACGATGGGGTTGCAAAGTGTGTCTGCGCGTGTGTGTATGTGGGGGGGGGGGGGGGGGGGGGGGGGGGGGTTGAAAGGTGATGGGTTGACAGGTGAGATGCATCTGTCAAACAGTGCGAGACCACGTCAACATTTTGTCGAGGCGTGTTGTTGCCTGTGAGCTCTTAGCCGGTGGAGCGTGCGGGGGGGGAGATGACGTCAACAGATATACGAGAGGCAATTCCAACCCCTCTTGTAAGTGTCATGGTCTTGTCCCATTTACAGCAAAATAGTACGATTACAGTCCAGGGAATATCCAAACTACATCTGAGTGTAAGTGTGTAACAGCCCTGTAAAGAAGCTGTACCTAACAGCTTCTCTCTTCCACTCTCACTGACCCTCCCAGAGAAACCAGATTCACAGCTCAACCAAAAATAGAATTACCAGGCAGAGGATGTGCCAGGGAAAGAATTCATTACGTTTGTCATTATTGGTGATGGTAATCCTTTATGTAGTTTAGGCATCATAAGCCGGTGGTTTAAGTCGGAGGAAGACTTGCAGGATATCAAAGGTACACTCATTTCCACAGCTGTCTAATCTTCGGGTTTGTCAGTCAGTACACTTCTTGAGGAGATGAGAGGGTCAACACAGATGGAAACGACAGGACATCTGCCATTTTTAAGAAGCCAAATGAATTCCCATAACGCACCACAGCTAAAGCATTTTTTATGTAGGTAGACGTTGCAGTGTCCTTTCTAGCATGAATCTAAATTATTGACACTTTAGAATCTGAGTGTTTCTATGGGCAACACTTTATGATTACATTAACTAACATGTGACTACATAGCAACACTGCTACAGTACGTAGTTACATGTTAGTTGATGTTACCTTAATGTAAAGTGTAACTACAATGTTGTTACTATGTAGTTACACGGTAGCTAATGTTACCTTACTGTAAAGTGTACAATGTTGCTACGCAGTTACCTGTTAGTTTATGTTACTTTAAGTGTTGCCTTACTATGAAATACAAAACCAGGTGTTGAAACAGTGAAAGTGCACTATTGGCAGTCTATTATTTAGACCTCAACGGCACATCTGAGGTCTGGTGGGAAGGTGTTTTCTGTCTCTTTCACCAAGCCACAGATACACACATACAGTGCCGTCAGCTTGCAAAGGAAAGTGCTTTCTCTCTTCCCCATCCCCTCTCCACAGCTTGAGGTCGATACACCTAAGATGCTCATCTGCCTTCTTCTTATTGATGTCCTGCAGCCAAAGTGGACAGCGCGAAACAAAACAAGGTTTTTGAACCGGGGGGAACCACTTTATACTCACCCTCAACCCCCAAATCCTCTCAGGATTTTTAGATACAATCCACATTATTTATTTTTGGGGGGGGGGGGGGTTATAAATGAATTTGGGGGATTGGATTTATTGAACCGGTATGCGGTAGTTAATTATGCAGTGCAACTTTTATTCATGGTGGAGGAAAATTCAAACTAAGTTTAATATTGTTTTCAAATGTTTTGAACTGCAGTAAAAGTAGTATTGTGGAAAAGAGGAATAAGAAAGTCTGAACTTTACCCTTGATATGCAGGGTCCCTTGGTTCCCATCCTGCTGAAACAAACACAAAAACAATGGATGAGATATCTAAAAGTCATACAATATATTCATTTAGGAATCGGTATTAGTGCCAACAAAGGTATACCCGGAAGCGTTTTGCTTCCGGGTAAACAGACCCTCAAAAAAAAGCACAACTAAAAGTTAAAATAGAGAACACACTAAACAAACAATCCACCTCTACTGTTGCTGTGTTAGATGTTGAATACTGAGAAATCATATTATTAAGGCTAATAGGTTACAGCGGTTGAATATCAATAGCAGGGTGTCTGACAGTAAACATCAGGTATGACTAACTTTGTCCAAGATACACACACAAGAGCAAGACGAATTGCAATTAAAGATGTTCCATAACATTATGGTTTCATGTCTATATAATTTGACAATGCTGCCTGTATAAATACATATACGGTGTATATATATATATATATATATATATATATATATATATAAATATACACATATACAGGAAGCATTGTCAAATTATTTACCACTGAGTGGTCGGCATATTGTGAACAATGATGTGTACGGAATAAAGGCTCAATTATCAAAATGCTCTGCTGTCACAGATAGTTCTCCACAATCTCTTAGTGGGAAGGAAATGGCATAAATATTTGATTATATCACCATCAATGCTTCAGTAGCTTCTCCCTCCCTCTCTCCCTCCCTCTCTCCCTCTCTCCATCGCTCTCTCTCTCTCCCTCTCTCTCTCTCTCTCAGCCAGGTGGTTCTGGACAGACAGGAAGCTATACCAGCTGGTCTGGGGTCAGTAACAGGAGTATCTGCTGACAGCGCAAAGAAAAGAGCAGTCTCTTCGTTATCTAAGGATCTGCATGGAGAAATCAGCTTGTTCTCTTCTCCGGACGCCCCTGCAAATCTATAAAATCCACAACCCAACACCGAAACCGGTTCAGAAAGCAAATGTTTGAAGAAAACTGGTATTTGTGTACAGGGCTTGGTAAGGACGCTTGTTGGAGGACATTTTTTTCTAGCTATTGTCAGTTCCATGACAACATAGACAGACACAGTCACTTGTAAATAGTTTTGTACTACATTTCATTTCATTTCATTTAGTCATTTAGCAGACGCTCTTATCCAGAGCGACTTACAGTAAGTACAGGGACATTCTCCCCGAGGCAAGTAGGGTGAAGTGCCTTGCCCAAGGACACAACATCATTTGACCCGGCGGGGAATCGATCCGGTAACCTTCTGATTACTAGCCCGACTCCCTCACCGCTCAGCCATCTGACTCCACATTTTCAGCATACTGTACATAGAGACTGAAAAGAAGATTTCCACATGTCTGGTTGAGAGCATATTGATGTTACTGAGTCTGACAAAATAGAGTTGCACCTGTCAAGTGTAGAAACTTGAATATTTTGAGTTTGCCCATTCCTTGGTATGAGGAATAGCATTATGAGTGGAAAACGTTTTTTATATCTAGACAGTATACAGGAGGACATATTAAAAGAGGTGGCTCAAATAAGTGTCTTGTCTGAAGCTTTTAACTCTTAGTCCAGCTAGTCAGTTTATATACCATTCATCTCTATATAAAATATGCAAAACTAATACGATATAATTCCACGCTAGCGCTGACAAATGCTGTTTTGCCTTATTTAATCCTCATAAACAAATCGTGAGTGAGTTTAATGCCAAGCGCGTCTTAAAATATCCCAACTTCCAGAGCAGGTAGTGTTATTAACAGGATAAATGAGCTGGAGAGCTACTGTGAAGGTTTGAAGGCCAGATTTTCCAGTGAGTGATTTCCCTGAGGTCCTTGGCAGGCCCAGTCCCTGGGGACCGGACGCCCAGCTGCAGAACCAGTGCCCCATCTGCCCCGGCTACAGCTACAGCTGGCTAACTGCCCGCCTGCATCGCTCTCCATCTTTATCTCTCTCCCTCCCTCACTAGCCGTCCTGAATTCCCAGGGACAGTTTCACCAGAGCTTGCCCTTCAACCTGATATTCTTTCTTTCTCTGTCTCTCTCTCCATTTCTCTCTCTCTCTCTCTCCATTTCTCTCTCTCCATTTTTCTCTCTCTCTCTATCTCTCTCCATCTATCTCTCTCTCCATTTCTCTCTCTCTCTCTATCTCTCTCCATCTATCTCTCTCTCTCTATCTCTCTCTCTCAATTTTTCTCTCTCTATCTCTCTCCATCTGTCTCTCCATTTCCCCCTCAGCTCAGTCAGCCTCTTTCACCCCCTCCCTGCCCCTCTTTCTCTGCCTCTCTTCGCTTATCCTCTTTTAATCTAGATTTGCCGTGTGTGCAGACTACTGGGTAATGGCTGTTCTCTCAGTTCTCAAGTACTCAAGCTAATCTTAATTATTTCCTGACATGACATCTTCTAAACACCACAGCAACAACTAACTCAGACACTTGCACAGTGGTTGAATTCAGGCCCTAAATATAGCTGTATATTTTTGCAGTCGTCTTAGCCCTTCTCTCGTTGGCTGGTTTGGAAACAGATTTGTGTGGATCCCAGGTAAGGCAGATGACAGGAGTTTGGAGACCTGTGCTCTTAAGAAGATGTATTCTGTACTCCATGATTGAAGGGGTCTCCTACTGGTACATTTAATAAGGTCACACAACTTATGTGAATGTTCACTTCATGAAGCAGACTGTGCACATAGCCTTCTTCTCCGTGGACACTTGCACTGTTATAAAAATGTAAATGTATATATTTTATACGTATAAAGCAAAGTCATTCTAGTGGCTTCCTGACGTCTCAGTCATATCTAATTCATATTTAATCAATAACAACTAAATCTATTTTATACACAAACTTTGATATCTCTTTATGGGTTTATTGAATAAGAATCTTCTAAATACTTTTCTCATATATTGTGTAACAAAAAGCCCAACTTGGCTTAGTGAGGGAGTCACAAATGAGGCTATTTTTTACAATAGGCCACATTTTTCAGCCGGCAGATCTGACTGATGAATTAAGTTCTACTCCCACAAGACAAATTGTATGGAATGCTAATGCTGCAGTGACATTTCTATGCTATTGTATTACTTTAATGCACCTTACACATCAATTTCACCATGGCAGAATGCTCATCTATCATTTCACGAGGCGAGCCTTACCAAAGCAGAACTGTATATTTTTTGGTGTATTTTTTGACAGTTCTTAATACAGTGCCATAAATCAAGCTTTATAAGTCCCTTACATGCAATGTACAATATTATAGAAACTATTCTCCTTTGGGGATTCAAAGCCACAACTGACATGTTGCAAGCTGTGTAGTCCACATCAGTCCTCCTTCTAAGCCTCAGAACACCTAAAGCTACCTGCTTTCCTGGACATTAACGTTGTCCTCCCTCTAAGCCTCAGAACACCTAAAGCTACCTGCTTTCCTGGACATTAACGTTACGTTTTACGTCAACATTTTATTCATTTTGCAGACGCTTTTATCCAACGCCACATAAACATAGTACACACAGCGCCCTGGTAGCTCACCAGGTAAATACACATCGTATAGGCTGAAGCCTTACCGCAGCGGCCTTGGTTTAAATTTGGCCTTTACTGCATAACAACTGTTCAATAAAGCATGAACAATGCCCGAAATATCTCTCTTTAAAATAAACATACAAACTAGAGGGGTACAATTTCTGGGGAAATTGTGAGGTGTGCTTGTTGCAGTTGAGGTATATTTTATATTTTACTTAACCTATTGTTAAGAATTCATAGATTAAAAAACATAAAATGTATATTTGTTACTGCTTATTTACACTTCAAATTACAAAACGTGAAAGTGTTGAATGAAATTAGGTTCTCTTACTTTCCCGGGTGCTAAAGGTAGGCTGATGATGATGTGGGAGCCCCACATAACGTAGTTAAAACAGTTGCATTAAAACTAAGAGAAAAGGGCAACCCTGTATAAACATTTTCCTAAACTATACTATGCCTTAATCTTCCCCTTCTAGTGATATTTTTAAGCATTTAATCAAACTGCATTTCATTCATAATTAGACCGCCTTTGAAACAAGCTAATTCAAACAACAGCATTGTCAGTAGCCTACCATCTGCTTACAGAAAATATGCCCCCAAAAAACGTAAATAAGATAAAAACAGCGAATATAACAAGTTTGTGACACATTTCCAATTGAACCTGTTGGTTAGCATGTAGTCTAATTAATTTGTTTATACCAGTGGCGGTCCTAGCACATTTGGCACCTCGGGCAAGGGGCAAGGTTTACACCCCCCCCCCCCTCCCACCCCGGGATGCCAACCTGGGCACCCGCCAGTTCACACGCTCCCACGCAACACTTTGAATTTCTCACGCTGAGAAGTAAGGAATAACTCATCTCGCTATATACAATTAATGGACGAGGCGCAGGCATACGGAGGAAGGTTTTCTCCCGGGGTGAGAGCTGTCTCAAGTTAAATGCCACCTTATAGTCCCCCCCCCCCCAGTTGATAGGTATGGTAATCTCCCGACAAAACCTGATAAAACTTGAGGGCCCTGCATATGAGAGAGAAGTTGTGCACATTGAGTACAGCAGGAGATCAAGGATCAGAAGTGAGTAGCTCTAACAGTGTTTTAGTCGTCAGAGTCAAGCAATAGTCTGTATTTACTAGCCACCTCACAAAGTAACCATATCCCAGCCACCAGACAGCTGCTGTTCTGCTGTTGGCTGGTTCTCCCAACACTCAGATTTGACTGAAAAGAGAAAGAGTTGCATCAATCTGCCCTTCAAACATTTCCTGTCTATTTTCTGAGTGGCATTTAGCCTTTCCAGTTAGTCTTTTCAGAAGCTAAGCTATGACTGGACTGACAATGGCCTTTTAATACAATTACCAATGTTGTGTTTGGTTGGATTGGCTCTCTGGAGCTGAGACAAGTTGCAAAAGTCACATCTTTGTTTGTACGAAAGCAAACGACAACGAGCGGTCTGGGTTGTCTGAACGGTGTGACATCATCTCCACTTCTGAAGCAGCCGGGGGCGTAAAGGTCACCCTGGCTAGTTCGCCATCGCTCCCAACAGCATAAAAGAAAAAAAAATGATGAAGTGGGGAGTTGTGTAATTAAAATCCTGACACCAGTAGGAAAGAACATGTAATCAATATGCATCGAGGATGCAATCCATCGCGTGCATGTTCAAAACTGCATAATGACCGACGAAGCGCAGTGTTGGGGCTGAGGGTGCAAATGCACAAAGAGGGGAGGACAGCACTGCTGCGATGGCTTCATTCATCACAACAGATTATGATTAATATCCAGCTCAGATGCTAGTCGTCCACTGTGACCATAACTCACACTGGGTATTAACAAGCTGAGCCACAGTAACAAGTCATAACTTTTTTTGGGGTGGGGAGCCGTGCTATTAAACCTACTGTAGTTTAGATTATAGCTTCCTTATCGTGCTGTGCACCAAAAAACCTTTTTAATGAGTAGGGGACTATAGAGAATGGTTTGCAATCAGTGGCAGCAGTAAGACCTGGGCTGCACTCATTTTACCCTGACTTTGCGTGTTTTGAATATTAATGATGTGAACTCAGGGGGCCAACTTTGATACGATATCTACGCTGGCCAAGCATGCGCGATAAGTGATAAAGAAGTTTGCCTTCGAGGTGGAATCTGGTTGTCCTGCAATGTGGGTCACACAATTAAACTCTTGTTATTAAAAATTCCTGCACATAGTGTTATTGTCATTGGGTCCATTATTATTATTATAATCCATTCAAAGACTCGTTGGCACAATGTGGTGCTTGTTTCTCTGCTTGCTAAGCTTCACAGTAGTTTGGTGGGAGAGAGCCAGGGTGTCAGTGCTAAGGATCATAACGTCTGCTGCTCAGTAAAGCTGGAACAAACCTGATTGATGAACTCATTATTTGGCCCAGGCAGTTAAAAGTCTCAGGGTTTAAATTATTACACACATAGAAACACTTGAAAGAGGTCCCTGCACTCATTTCAGGAACCACAGTTAGAGATGTATGACGTTGCAGCTAATTCTGAAGCTTTAATGTGTCCAAACTGCAGGGGGGAGAGTACAGTAGAGACTGCAGGCTCATTAGTTTAGTTTCTGATGTGCATGTTGCTAAAACTCTGGTCTCTAGTCGTGATTTGGCAATAAATTATCAATGCAGCTGATCGTGAACAGTGCTGTCTGATCCCTGCTTCTGTTCATCAGTAGGCAGTGTAGACAACGTACAGTAATTATATCAATGTTCTATCAGCGTTCTGGCACTGTTCCCCCAGAGTCACGCATCACACGAATGATCCATATTTTCCCCCCAAAAACGACCCTCTTTTGAAAGCAGCTCTTCTGTCAAAGTGACCTTTGTGTCTTTGTCAGCTTTAGGAAGACTCCAGGCTCTGGCTCTGTGAGCACCATCTCCTGTTCTGCTCACTGCCATCTGTCCATACGTCTCTCTCTCTCTCCATCTTCCCCACTCCATGTAGAGTGTAGCAGGACGTGAGTACACACACATACAAGCCTGCAGACTAGAAACCCAGTCCAGCTTCAGTTCCCACTGCCAACATAACCCATTCCAGCCAGCAATAAATGATCTATTACGTAACGAGGCAATCGACACACTCACCACTGTCATTCTTAGACATCTTAGACAAGAAAGCTCAGGAGATAGAAACAGATTGACAAAGAGATACCGTGGAGAGAAAGAAAGAGGTAGGGAGATGGGAGTGCATGTTGTTGTTGATGGCTAATGGCTCCTGTAGATTCTGACTGAGTTTGCTTTCTACTTTATCAATTCAATAGAAAAATAAAATCAATTACACTCAAAGTTGGATGTTTTGCTGAAAGCCCCCTTTTAACCTTCACTCCTCCTTCCGTAACCTCGGTCCACAATCCTCCCGCATTTGTTTGATAGTCTTGGATAATCACCCCATTGACAAACCCAGCCAGCAATAAATCATTGAGTATTTATTCTGAGAAACACCCCCCCCCCCCAAAAAAAAAAAATCTAAAACAAAGTTGCTTCACACGCTGCATCGGGCCTCCAATATAATTAGCTTCATAATTGGCAAAACTGCAGGCTACTCTTGTTATGAAAGGCTAATGGAACAGGAAGGAAATCAATACCTTGTGTCGGAACCTCACCACCGGTCGATAGGGCAGCTGCCCGAGTCCCTCCTGGTTGGGTCTGGCCTCCGCGCTGGGCAAGACGATGCCCAACAAGAACACAGCCAGCGACCAACATCTGGGCGTCCTCATCGGTATGTTCCTGTCAAAAACAGAATTAGAACCAGTAAGCGTTCTTCGCGACTGTTACGGAAGGTTCGATACTGCACCGTCGAGACAATGAATCAAACGCTCGGAAATTAGCGTTCGACAATGAGAAACTGCAGATTCGTCTTCGGTTTAAACTAACCCTATCAATAATAAGTGCTTCACACTCCCGAGAGATTAGATCTCGTTGGAATCCATTAAGTGGAAATGGGCGTCATGAGTAAATCAAGATAAAAAAAGACACCAAGAGTTACCACGAGACGATAATTACTGTGTGGTACCATTTTAATTAGATTGATGACTGTTGAACATCTCTTTGTAGACATTGTTTAATGCCCACATTTTCCGTATCATTGAACCTGACGTTAACAGAAATTAGTAGGTTACTGTGTATTTCCAATAAGTGAATTTTACTTGAGCTGGATGTACAGGGCACATGCATAACTTCCTACAGTAATTGTTTTATATTAAAGGTGTATCTGACAGCACAGGGAACAGCAGCCTACATGGGAGAAGGGCCTAAGCAGGTACAAGTCAATAAGTAACAGTGTGTTTGTTATGGAAGGAGAATAGTGACAATGTTTTGAATTTTAAAAGGCATTGAATACTTGATATTGAAATTTAAACACCACCGAATTTGTTGGTTTTGAATTCACCTCACCTTCAAATAGAACAAAATCCAGGCTGCTCAAATTCGAATGATGAAATTCAGATCAAAAAATGTTTTGCCGATAAAATTAAGATTGCAACATCCAGGATACCAAGGTAAGGCAATCGAACCATCTCACAGGAGGGTCTATCTGCAGACCTCTCTCCTCAGGCCCCTCTCATTCAGGTGGAGCTGCAGATCAGTCATACAATCACAGCCTGGGGTTTGAGGAGAGAGGTATGGTCTGAGGCAAGCATTTCCTTGGTATTCCGGATGTTGCAATCAGATTTTTTTTGCCTCCAATATTTTCACCTATTTCTGAAGCTTAGTTCTTTTTTGGGGGGGGAGGGGGATTTTAATTTTACTGTTTGAATTTCAGCGGCTTGGATTTCTGAACCTGGAATTTTTGGATCCGATTTTTTTTTTACATTGAAAAAAAACGTTATATTTCAATTTTAAAGAGGTGAATTTAAAACCGACAAATTCAGAGGTGTTTAAATTTCAATATTAAGTATTCAATGCCTTAAAATTCAAAACATGATGTCACTGATTTGCTTCAACAGTTAGTGGTATCAAGTAAAAGACATACACACAAGCATTTTCCCACTTATTATAATCTAGAATGGCAAAGAGGGTTTAGGTTGGTTATATAGATGCTGATCTGTAGGCATCTGTGAAGCCCTCTGTGACATATCTTGAAAATAGGGCATTCCAAATACAGTACTGTTAGATTTGATTGTATGGTAACACCATGCATTTGCATAGCAGTTGTAATGAAGTCTACCTCATGTAAAGTGATGCCACTTTGTCTATCAATTAAAACAATTTAAATCCCATTTCAGTCCATGGGGTGTCATGTATATACATCATTCCTGAAAAGGATATTAAGATTTCCATGTTTCATTCCCAATACAACTCACACTAAATGATTCATAACTCAGTATGAAAACATGGTTGACCTCGCCACAACACCAATTAAACACCACGGTGAACGGTAAACCCACAGCAGTTGGAGGTAGAGGGGAGGGGGTGGAGGTGGGGGGGGAGGGGGTGGAGGTAGAGGGGAGGGGTGGAGGGGGGGGGGAGGGGTGGAGGTAGAGGGGAGGGGTGGAGGTAGAGGGGAGGGGGTGGAGGGGGTGGAGTAGGGAGGTGGAAGGACACAGCCAGAGATGCTGGTTCAGGCCTCTGAAGAGCGGTAGATCAGGTGAACAGGAAGTAACATTGTTGTCCTGGTGATCTCTGACAGAAATTGTGGCCCTTGTGCACCCAAGCTGTGCCTGGAGGTTAAAGGTCAACATGTCATCCATCTCAGACAAACTAAGTGCTTGTGCTTCTGTAACTTGCTGGCATGGCCTGCTGCACTTAGCCTGGGATCCCTCCTCCTCCACATACTACTAATTCTCTTTTTCCTCTTATTACTCCTCTTCCTCCTCTTCCTCCTTCTAAGTCTACTTTGTTCATCTTAACAGCAGCATCTGCCAGTATCATCCATTACCTGGCCCTGTCTGTTTGTTACATGGATTATTAATGGTATGATGTTGTTGGATTATTGTGTCACACAGATGCACACGATGTGTGATGTATTGACATTACGAGGACTATCCTTTTTATTTAGGCGTGGTCTGTTGACTGAAGTCTGTCTGGTAAATGAATAATTTGTTTTGGGGGAAATCTATCTACTACTAATTTGAAGATATTTCCAATCATCTAACATCAAATAAACCATCCACAGTACTAAATTACAAGAGCGGAGTGTGCTTGGGCAAATTCAATAAATAAGTTATGAAGTGTACTTTGGAATCACATTAGCTCTCTTTGTTTTTCAGCCAATGAGATTCAGAAGCATCCCTTGACAACTTAGTTTAATAAGATAATTACTAATGCTTCCAGTTATCTGTGTGTGTGTGTGTGTGTGTGTGTGTGTGTGTGTGTGTGTGTGTGTGTGTGTGTGTGTGTGTGTGTGTGGGTTTGTGGGTGCAGGAGTCTTTGTTTGGAAAGCCCAAGAAGAAAGTGAGGCAGAGATATTTTTCCATTTCTCCCCCCCAAGGGAGAGTCATCATAACTTTGGCCGGTGGCTATAAATCCTAGCGAGCATGTCTAAGCTTCAACATTGACTTTCAAATGAAGACGACCCATTGCTCACTATGTACACAGGGCATCACGGCTCGACTGCCTTCCATCTAAGGCGCAGCGTAGCCCTGTTCTGCGGTCTGCAGTACAGGGTCTGCAGTACAGGGTCTCTGGTACTGGCTCTGCATCACAACAAATGACTACTGACAGACAGAGGCAGCTGTTATTGCACGGACTACCAAAGCAGGATCTGTGACAGCAGGCAGCGATAAGATCCACCTATAAGGTCATTCCTGTCAGGTGACAAACTTAACCTGAACTTTACCTTTTAATCTGATTGGTTGAGGCTAAGATGAGTCCTTCGTTCCAGTGACCCCCAGCTTATTTTTCTTGAAGCGCACGTTCACTTGTGCGGGATGGAGGCGCAAAGAGACGAAGCGTAGCGGGATGTCGGGGGAAAAGAAATGTGTCTCGATTTCAAACACGGTTTAGGGGAGAGAAAAAGATAATGACAAACATATGACATTTTAAACTCTTGACTGAAGCTGTGTGACTAAAGTTGTGTGACTAATCTAAAGTTCCAGAATTCAGCAGAGTGCTCTGTACTTCTACCCGTACTCTATTCTACCATATGCTCACCCCCCCACCCCCTGTGAGACGATATGTTTAAGAAAGCTCAGTTGTATTTCTCCTTGAGAGATCAGTGGAGTTGGAGTACGTCTGTTTGTCCCTGGGATGTCCCTCCTGAATGAGTGCTGTGGAACAACTGCCGTCTATTTGTCGGGTGAAGTAATATCATCAAGTCATCATAGCCTTTCTCTCCCTCTCTTATACCCAACTGTGTTATGAAACGCATGAAGGGGCTCTTTCGTTTCAAGGCAGAGGCAAAAACGAGGTGCTACTTGAGCTCTGAGCAGAAACACTCTCAGGGATAGTTTACGCTGCACTGTTTTTTGTTGTTAACCAGTCAAACATTTATCCTAGTACAGACAGGAGAGCAAAGACTGTCTCAATGAATGTGTCCATACATGAGCCTCTCCTTGTCTCAAATAGTAATTCCACACCGCACAAGATCCAGAGGATTTATTCGACCGATCTTTCCTACCTCCAATACCATGAGCCAATGTACAGTACTGTACCAGTTTTGGGCACTGCATTCAAAACTCTCATGAAGCCCAGGAACTGCAACAGCATGTAGGTAGCGTTTGAGGAAAATACTTTGTGGACAAAGCTCTGAATAATATGACCCTGCCATGACTTGACATACCCATGTGCATAGATATGACATCTATGAAGGGAAGATGATTTAAAACTGACATGAATGCAATCTCGGGGGGGGGATTATGCACACATCAGTGAGATGAAAAGTCTAGTAAATTGGAACGGCAACAGATGTTGTATTAGGACGATTATGAGAGACTTTGTCATTTGAATGGGTGGTGACGGTTTGTAATCTAGCCAACTGTGTAGCCAGCTGTATGAGCTGACAGGTAACACGGTTTCGATCCAGAGCACAGCCTGTAGTTTGTCAGTCATCTGAATCAACGGGGGGGAGGGACAATATCCTCTAGTCTAATGAGTCAGCTTCATGAACCTGTGAAACCCTTTTTGCAGAGAACATATTGTGTTTTAAAAGAGAGAGGAAAGGAAATCGAGGTAAACGGTGCTTAGTGTCAACTGTGTAATGACACACTACTGCAGTGGGTAACAGACATAAAACAACCCCTGCTGCAAAAATATCAGTTATTTTCAAATGGCTTCAAGTACTGCAAACATAAAAAACAAGTCAGGCAAACAGTTCTCATCAACAATCCTTTAACGACCGACAGGCAAATGAAAAAGCTCTGAGAAATCTGTGAGTCACCAATCACATTTATGCAATTTATGCACCAATCACAACCTGACTCCTCCCTCTCTTCCCGGAGGGCAATTAGGATTCTCTTCCAGCATCTCCAGGGCGTGTCATGTGACCTAAGCCCCCTGGTCACATGGTTGTGTTCTTAATAGGATGAGTGTGGAAACGGGGAGCCTTATCCAGGCCTAATCCAGGCCTAGGGATGGACGATAAATATCCCTGACTCATTACTCAAGGAACACTGTTTCAAATGCCAGAAGGATAACAGCACAGCAAGCCCTCGCTGGGAGATAACAGATGAATAAGGAGATATGCCTTTCGTGTAAATTTGTCGTCCACATGTTGGGAGGGTGTTATTTATCATCCCGGATCCCTTTTATGAGGCTGTTATCAGTTTCATACAGATATCTATACAAACGCATAAAATGTGATTACATTGAGCTTTGAACTCACGCTTGTCTCATTGTGCCTCCCCTTTCTAAATCCTTTGCACTGGAGATAAATTTGTCATTGAAGGAGAAATGTCAAAATCCTGTCAGGATGTGCCTCTGGGAATATATGCACGTGTGTGTTGGTCTGTCTGTCAGCTTTGTCCGTCTGTCTGTCTGCTCTGTCTGTCCGTCTGTTTATTGTATTTCATACAAACGTGTGGATCTTCCATGTTCTCATTGTTTTCCTAAACAGACCAGAAGAGCAGGTAATGATTGGTTCATGATTGCGTAGCCCTGAAGACGAAACCCAATCACGTCTGAATGTTCTCATAAAAAATTTAAAAAACAACTCCCGAAAATTCCACACGAAAAAAGACAAAACACTGATGGAATTTTACTGATCTGAAGCGGTAGTGAAGAGGACTTTCTGTGGACGGCTCTTTAACCCAATCAGAGGGAAGCGTCGGCGTCTGAACAGCAGTGAAAAGACATTCACTTTAAACTCTCATCAGATTTCATTGAAATACCCCCGTTATGAAAACCCCCTGCATCCCCCCCCCCCCTCTCCATGGTGACGGCCCCAGTCGACCTTTCCGAGACAAAGCAACGAGCACAAAGAGCCGAGGAAAGACAATGAGAGCCAGGCCGTAGGTGCTGAGGGCACCGACAGCACTTCAGACCAATTTCAGACACACTAACTAGCCTCCTGAGCCCTCTCAACAGCTCGCTTTCCTCCTGAGCTGGACCTCAGAGACGCCGGGGTTCCTCCGGGTTCTCCAGGGGGTTCTAATTGTCCCTTGAACATCTTCTGCACCGAGCCGTGTTCCTGGGCGAACCCTGCCGACCTTCCACGGTAGGGATGCGTCCTTCTTACCTCCACGCTGAGGTTGGTGACTCGTGGTCGGCCGTTGATGATGTTGTGACCGTGTGAGCAGGCACCTGCTGAACTGTGTCTCTGGATAGAGCAGGCACCTGCTGAACTGTGTCTCTGGATAGAGCAGGCACCTGCTGAACAGTGTCTCTGGATAGAGCAGGCACCTGCTGAACAGTGTCTCTGGATAGAGCAGACACCTGCTGAACAGTGTCTCTGGATAGAGCAGACACCTGCTGAACAGTGTCTCTGGATAGAGCAGACACCTGCTGAACTGTGTCTCTGGATAGAGCAGACACCTGCTGAACAGTGTCTCTGGATAGAGCAGGCACCTGCTGAACAGTGTCTCTGGATAGAGCAGGCACCTGCTGAACAGTGTCTCTGGATAGAGCAGACACCTGCTGAACAGTGTCTCTGGATAGAGCAGACACCTGCTGAACAGTGTCTCTGGATAGAGCAGACACCTGCTGAACAGTGTCTCTGGATAGAGCAGACACCTGCTGAACAGTGTCTCTGGATAGAGCAGACACCTGCTGAACAGTGTCTCCGGATAGAGCAGACACCTGCTGAACAGTGTCGGGATGGATGGAACACAGAGCTGCACCTGCTGCCACTCGGATGTTGTGTCGATGTTGTTGTCAATTCATGTTACGCATTCGGACCACTAAGTGAAATACTGAATACATTTTCAGAAGCAATTCAAAATACTGGACGTTCACTTTACTGTCACGGTATTTTGTCACTAGGATGATGCCTGCATCTAGGTTGATATCGATGTGTACTAGCGAGCGAACACATGTTAGTTAGATCATTTGGAGATCGTTTTTGGTTCACTGGTCGTATTGTTTCTGGCTTGTAGTTCTTGAGTCTTCGGTTGGAAACCAGCCGAGTACAATCCTTTTAGTTTTTCAGCTAACCATATACTGATGGTTTTCTTTCACTAATCACTAGCCCCACTGAAACCCTGGCCTCTGAGTCACGACATATCATTTTTGTTGAGCTTAAATACACACGACCAAGTTGCACAACGCCATCAACATTCTGTATGTGACAGAAATGTCAACTGGATGCCTTCACTTTGCCACTGCGATGAAATGCTTCTATGCGTGAGGACCTGCAGCAGGGGTGTATAGCCAGAAAAATATTTTTGGTTAGGCTTAAAAGAATATAGATAGGCATCTTTTCTGATATTTTTACTTATTGACTTTGCGATGTGTACCCGGTGCATAATTTTTGGGAGATATTTTTGTTTTTGGGTAGGCCTTAAAACAAAACAAATACCTGTGGCTACGCCCCTGACCTGCAGTGCTACGTATGAGAGCCACACGACTGTGTCTTTTACTGTGCATCTGGATCTGACACCAGCATGAACAGTCCGAGACGTTTTACGATCTTCGGATATCGTAGTTAACAGGAGAGACGGACCGTGACATAGCCTTCATACAGCCAAGTAACCGACTGAAGAACTGATGAGTGAAATAATGTAACAGGAATGGTTCAGAGACCACGTGGTCTTTAGCCTTCAAGCTCTTTTTGAAATGGGAGCGAGGTGATCTCATCTCTCCTGAACAACACTGTCCCAGTCAGTCAAAGCTTTGATCCATGGTGAACTGCAACCTGTGCAGCCATTTCAAATCAAAACTCGCCACACACCAAACACCAGCAGTCTGGCACACACACACACCAAACACCAGCGGTCTGGCACACAGACACACACACCAAACACCAGCGGTCTGGCACACACACACACACCAAACACCAGCGGTCTGGCACACACACACCCCACGCGCCAGTGTTCTGGTACACACATATCACCCACAAGGACCTACCTGAAGTCACAATAACTTCAATGCCCCTAACTCAACCTCTAAATATTTTCTCGTAAACACATACACACTCACACATACAGTACACATGCACATTCTCACACAACACAAACACACTCTCTCACACACAAACACTAACATGATAAACACACTTCAATCACTTCATATCTTGAAGCTGTTTTTGGTCTCCTGTACTTCATAGGAAGGACAGATTCATATTGACTATATTAAATATAGAAAGTGCAGCAGAAAATCATCAATGAGTCAAGTAGGGAGAAGTGCCTTGTCCAAGGACACAACGTAATTTGCACAGCCGGTAATCGAACCAGCAACCTTCTGATTAATAGCCCGATTCCCTAACCGCTCAGCCATCTGACCCCCATAGTTCCAACAGTACTTTTGTGGTCAGGGAACAGGCAGGAATGGTGAGGACAAATGTAATTATGTGAATGGTGATACACAAGGAGAATTCTGGAGGGTATTAATAATGATGGCAAGCCAGGATCACCAGGGATTCTCTTGTTTCGATCCTGAGGGGTAGGGTGACTAGGGTCCTTAATGCCCTCAACCTGGTTCAGTACTGATGGAAACGTGCAACGATCCCACTGATGCACCACTTAGCCAGCGACATGGCTGAAAGCTGGGAATCTGATGCACAAGTATGCTGGATTTAGAGTGAGGAATGAGTTTAACCCATTCAGTCAACCCCCTCAAATTCACTCTATAGCGACCCCAACTGGTGGAGCTATGCTGACTGTAGAGTTGAAAGTATTTCATAATAACAACAATAAAATAAAACTCATTTGCAGAAGTGTGCTTGATTCCTAAGACTTCCAACACAGCCTGGCTGTTTAGGAGCACATGTCCAGGGCAAGACAGAAACAAAGCTCTAAAGCTTTAGCCCAGACTTAATTTAAACCTCACAGCAAGGGGCCATTGAGCAACGCCATGCCAACAGGCTCACTGCAATAGAACGCCTCTCTTTTGTGAAACTCACAGGGCTCCACAAAGCAATAAGCATCAAATATTACCACGCCGATTTCAATTTGGCATTTCTAAGCGTGGAGCTAAACACCACAGTACAAAACACCAAGGAGGAGGAGGATGGGTTTGATAACACCAGTTTACAGGGAGATGGTTTATATCATGTAGCCTAGCTGATAATGCTGAAAAGACCCATGAGTAAATTCCTCACCAGCCTGGCATTTATTACATCCAATTTACCCCCCGCCGCCCCTCCTACTTCAAACTAATGTCTGCACGCCTTCAGTACCACTACCACATACTAAATTGTCATCCCTTACCTGGGCTATCCAGTATCTTCCTGTTTAGAACAGCCCCGCTGACTCAGACATGATCACGGCGACTCCCCAGGGGGCAGGGAGTCATAGTAACTACAGGCAGGTGGGACAATAATTCATGTTGTTTTTCAGACGGGAAACTTTCTTCCCAACCCCATCTCTAACCTGTTGCTAAAGGATTTCAACGGATAGGAGCAGGAATGAGAAGTCGTGTTGCGAAGAAAAAGGGTCTCTTTGGTAAAGTTCTAAGTGTCAGGAGTTTTTCATTGCACATGGTGTAATCTGAACATCTCATTTTTCATATGACATTTCAATCATATAATAGATTATCAGCCAAGTTGCAAGGTCTGGCTGTTTTCTTGACTGTGAATGGATTCTCATATTGGCTGTCCTAGAGCTTGTGTGAGCCACCAATCTCAGAGGCCAATGCATAATCCATGGGGTTCATGAAACATAGATGACAGTGCCCATGACGACTCCAATCCGAAAGAAACGTATCAATATGGAAGTAGAGATTTACAGTAAAGTGGAAAAGCCTTGCAAAACACGACCTGCCCCTTTGTAATACAAGCCACAAGAGGGGTGACATCTTATGATTAGAAACAGAGAGCGAACCAATGAAGTGCAGGCTCATCCTTACTAACATTTAATCAATACACAAGGAGTGGAAGGAATAGTCAATGCTGCATAGCTGCCTACCTGCTCAAATACACTTTCAAAGGAGAATGCTCCACATATAGCTCTCTCTCTCGGAAGATTTTGACTTGAGGTGATTGGGGAGAGTCCCTTTACTTTTGGGGGGCCTAAGCATCTGACATTGGTCTAATTGAGTGAAAAGCAAAGGGTGGTGGTAGGTTTGGAAACTTTAGATTAGGCAGCTTTCATACTGCTTGAGACTGTATAAATATATTATCACAAGGACCATCAAGTCCACAAATGCAAATCAGAAAAACCGAATCTCGCTTTCAAAATAATTTGTTTGCGTGACAGGGCCTTAATTGCCCACGGGGTGGTGGTACGAAGACGTAGCCTATACTAATTCCGAACTCAATTAGATTTTTTAGAAGAAATGTAATCAGCAAACATGACAAGACGATTTTAAGTGAGATATGGTCAACAGAATAGGAATATTCTAACAGACAGGTCCATGCAGATTTAGACTGAATAAGACAGGTCTTAAAATGAAGTCATATTACCGCTGCCTCACAGAAGAATCCACAACAACCATTGGTTGGAATTAAACAAGACAATTAATGACCATCACGAGCGCATTAAAGAACAGCCAAATGAATCACGCGCAGTGAGGGAGAGGATAAAACAAAAGAGTATAATCCCTCCGCTGCTAACGGTGTCACTCAAGGATTAGCGTGCTAAGGAAAAATAACACGCTAAGTACTATGCGGCTAAATGAAATGACCTACGAAATGGACTGGAGTACCTCGGACATGGACGAAAATACAAAATACAAATTAAGGTGATTTGGTTAGAGAAGTCTTCAAGTTGCAGCAGGTTTTAGTGGGCTAGAACAGTCGACAGTGGGGACTAACTCCCGTGTTTAACTTCATTGCCAAGTGATGCCATCAAATGATGAGCTGTAACACAGACAACCGTGAGACTATCAGGTCCAGCAGTCGCGGGCTGAAGTGAAAATTGTGGGTCGTCATTAAATAGTTGTGCAATAGGTTGTGCGTTTGGGTAGTCATTTGCAATGGGACACATGACAGAAAAGACTTCGTGGACAGCTAGTGTAATTTCCACAGTTTAAATCATTCCGCGTAGTTCACCCGTTCACCAACACAATAATCTGTACGTAAACGCTTAAATGTTTTACCTGTATGTCCAGACGCAAAGCATCCAGAGTATAATCCGAGAAAAGATTTTACCAACAAACAAAAAAACTGTTGTAGCCCACTTCACTTCAACTGCCAAGTACGTCCGATGAAATCCACGGTTAGTGATATGATCCACGCAATAAACGTCCTCAGAGGAAGTTTGCGTGAAGCAAGCGCTTTAATCCCTTTCGGAAATATTGTCAACAAACGGCGATTGGAGAGGGGATCCTGACTTCAGCACCTTGGTAGAAGTGGACAGCTCCGGTAGCACGGGTCTAACCTCTTCTGTCTCGGGTCTTCTCTGCCACTGAGGCGCGAGCCACCAGCTCCAACCAAACTCACCTACTGGCTGCGTCCCCGATCGGATTTACATACAATCACAGGATGAACCAATCAAAAGCCTGCAGAGGGCAGCCGTAGTGAGAGAGTGGATAGAAGCGATGTGGATTGTCTGATGCCACACGTGCATTGCCCTTGACTGAAACGAACAGGGTTGCCATGTCAAACCTCGAGTTTCCCTCGAAAAAAATTGGTCATACAGTATCACACCGACTACAGACGTCGTGAAAGCGTATAGACTGTTAGCTGAGCAGGGAGAATGACAAACATGTTTAAAAAAATATACATAAAATGTGAACGTTTTAATAGACTACATTTGTTGTAGTCTAGTTCATCACAACAGCCATGACTAACAGGAATCTGTTTTGATCAGAAAATCTCAACTGGAATCTACTCTAAGTGCATGGGCGTGCTTGTAAATCACCCAGGCATGACACCAGACCTCATAGTTAGACAACACAAAAACATATATGACATTCAAAATGAAAATGATAAATCCTTAATCATAAATCGGAGATTCACATTCAAGCTATGGGTTGTGTGGTTTGGGTTTGAGTGTCACATATGCATTACCATGATGAAACATGTTGCGTATGGATATTCATCTCGGCCATATGTCAAGCCAGTGTGTGTCTGCTACTGTCACATTAAGTTAAAGTATGATTTATAGGGGATACTAGAGGAACAACTCTATTTGCATTCTCCCTCAGTGGGTTGCCACATCTGTGCTTAGACGACTATGGATGTGACACGGCTATCGCTTAAAACTGCACTGATTCATCACATTGACGATGGTATAGTCTTGCATGTGAATAGGACCTGAAGGAGGAGGAAGAGGACAGTAAGAGATGTATCTTTGTAATCCATTGTGGGTCTTGAGAGACCAGTGCGCGTCTCTTTGAGTGTGTGTGCTTGCATTGGTGTACGTGTGTGAATGTGTGAGTGCATGCTTTTGTGTGGGTACATTTGCATGTGTGTGTGTGTGTGTGTGTGTGTGCTCCCTGGAAGGGTGTCGTGTGGAGATCCTAACAGACTATGACACATGCTACGGGAAACATCACTGGCACAGGCCACATGTGACATGTGACTAGTTTCACAATCCATTATACATTAAAGTGTCTGGAGCCGGGCTGTGGAGCCGGACCGCGGAGCCAGTGTCAGCTGCACTCACTCACCCTCCTGCTCCCTGGGGCCAAGGCACCCTCCTGCTCCCTGGGGCCAAGGCACCCTCCTGCTCCCTGGGGCCAAGGCACCCTCCTGCTCCCTGGGGCCAAGGCACCCTCCTGCTCCCTGGGGCCAAGGCACCCTCCTGCTCCCTGGGGCCAAGGCACCCTCCTGCTCCCTGGGGCCAAGGCATCCCTGCTGCTTCTGCTCCTGGCTCGATGGAGGCTCTGTCGTCTCTGCAGGACGGCGTCCATCTTGACCGCTTGAAGACAGCCTCCGCTTAGGATGGGGCCCTTTAATCCCTCCGTGTGAGTAACCACATGCGGTTGGGCCTCAACCACAGTGGTTCCTCAGGGACCCCCTGTCCTGCATGTTTTAGATGTTGTCCCTGCTCCAACACACCTGATTCAAATGAATGGGTCGTTATCCAGCTCTGCAGTAGCCTGCTTATGACCATTCATTTGAATCAGGTGTGTTGGAGCAGAGAAACATCTCAAACATGCAGGACAGGTGTTCCCTGAGGACCAGGGTTGGGAAGCACTGCTCCATCACACAGACAGAGCCAATGCCTTCCACAGGCCGTGTGTGTCGGCTATCACACAGACCGTTGTGTGACTAAAGCGCCTCCAAGAACGTTTCAGGAAATCATCAATAACTCAAATAAAACCACATCAATAACACCAACAGGGCCTAGCCCAGTGCACAGCAGACTTCAGCCAAGCCTAATGGAAGTCCTAGCAGCAACTTGGCAGTGGTTTGGTACCTTGAGACACCTCTGAAGTTTGTTAGAGTTGAAGAAACCCCCTTTCTCTGGAAGCCCAGTCCCTCGAAACCAAGTTTAAAGGGGGAGGGAAAAAATCCTTACTCGGTTAAGATAAATAGTGGTCCAGTCTCACAGCACAGCCCCTGTCTAGCCTGCCCACTCATCTCAGCTGGCAGTAGCATTGCCCTTAAGCTCTGACAGCGTGAAAGAGGAAAAGTACGACTTATATTAGTTGGGTCCGTTAAGCTCCTTCCAGCTGTGTACCCACCCTGGCAGCAAAGAAAAAAGACAAAACACACGAGCACAAAGAAGGCCCACATATGGACCAGGGTGATCATTTTGATGTGTGTGCAAACTTGATCAAAGCTTTTTCCACAATCGCTCTGATGTTGAAATGCAACAGGATTTAGACACCCACACACGAAGGAGAGCTAATTACTCTGTCATCAGTAACAGAGAGGCAACACACAACACACAACACACACAACAGAATACAAACACAAATGTGCAAACACACACAGAGTCTCACATTCATGCCACGCACACACACGCGCGCATATACTGTACACAAACTGTACTGTAGGATGTCTGTTAAATGCTTTGCTTGTGGGGGAGTTTCAGGTTGTATTATGTTTAATTAAGATATAAACAACAATGTCTCATCCAAATGGTAATTAAAGTTATAGCGTGATGAACAGCTTCCTTTCCACGTAGGATGTACTGTACTCAGTATCTTCCCCATGGGATACAGTGAGCCTTATCAGAACTGAAACATCCGTTTGAAACCAGGCTGTTTGTTCAGAACCATCATCTGTTTTCTCCTTTCCTCGTTCCTGCGTTCTCCGAGTACCACCGCAGACCTGAAGATTGTTCTGGGCTTGATTCAACAACGTGATTGATTAACCTTATCTGTTTCATTGATCGGGTGATAGTTTCGCTGTGCTACTTTTGGACTCTTGAAACGCTGCAAAGCCTCTTTTGGGGCTGGGTGTTGCAGTCAGGAGAGATTCATCCTCAATTCTACATAACATAATCATAAAACTGTCATCCTCTCGTCACACGAGGGACGCTAAAGCAAAAGACAGAATACGACATAAGATAGGCTCGCTGAATTTGCTGTGTTAGATGACAAGGCATTTTTGTTCGCCTGGGAACACAACAAGAGAAAGTGACACAGGCTCGTCTTGCTGACGGGGTAAGTGCAGGCAATTTAGCACCTGTCCACAGGTACTGAACACTGTGAGGAACCATGCGGGCCTCTCATACGTTCTGACACACTCTCTGACTGAAAGGTTATCGTGAAAAAACGAGCAGTCATCGAAGAGGTTTAGTAACTGAAAAGTTAAAAAAACAAAAACAAAAAAAACAATATAAAGCTTAAAAAAAACAATTCCGCAAGTTGCATAACAGTTCCTGTCATCACATTCACATCGAATATACTGTACGCCACCTAATATTTATCCACAGCATGGATATTAAAAGTGTCGTAGTCAGCATAATAAGTGGGCTACATTTTTCACTCAGATTATCTCAGATACGCTCTGATTTACAGTAATTAACGGAGACCCCCACAGTGAGGCATAACAATAACACTCTCTTTTTTTATTTTTTTATTATCTCACCCCAAAAAAACTGCCTCCTGTTCTTTAAAGCTGGACCAATTTCAAGTTTCCAATGGGACCATACTCCTCCCACTCCTCTTTGATTGTTTCTTCACAGCCTTGGAGGCACAAGGCCTCAACAAGCACCCACTTACACCTCCGAGACGACTCCCGACCCACCTCCAATCTCTCTCTAATCACATTTTACTCACCTACAAACCCTTCCTCTTCAGAGACCTGCGGGCCCTCAGACAGGAGCCCCTCAGAGGCCCTCACCTCCTCTGCGTCTTGCTTCTCCCCTCCCATCATTGTCTTACCCCAGGCGAGACGCTGTTATCCCACGTCAGCGATGAGCGATATCCTCCTGTCTGTTGTCTCTCGTTGAGGACCTGTCATCCTACCTCCCCCGCCCCTCCAGTAAACTTGGCTCTGTGACACCAGCTCTCATGTCGACGACGGGGTGTTCACTTTGTTCTCTTGAAGCTCTGGTATGTTGCCTTTGCTCTTTGAAGCACCTGACCTACAATCTTCTGCTGTTAGATCTGTATGTTCGGATGAATCACTTAGAGATTTATACATTTAATGCATAGATGCATATATATATTTTTTGAAAATGTACCATGTGTAATCTTTGTGACTGACCAATCCACTTACTCTAGTCCTGTAGTGCCATCTAGTGTCCAATGAGAGGAAGTGAAGCATCAACAGAACAGTTTCTACCTGGGGTCTCGAACCCTCATGGTGTTCAGTCACCATCAGGGTCACCACTACTGATGAGCCCAGCTTTGGACTCACACTTACACAAGTATTCATTGAATTTGAATATAACCGTGCTCTAAATATTAAAATGAGAGAGGGGTTGTGTTTTAAAATCTGTGGTTGGACCTCGCCAAAGCTCTGATTACGGCTCTGCGTGTAGAGAAGGTTTTCACTGTAAATGAACTTTGGTGTTGGAAGTGTGTGCGTGTGTGTGTGTGCGTGTCTGTGTGCGTGTGTGTGGATGGGAGGGGGGGGGGGGTAGTGATAGTTGTTTGTTTTTATAAAAAGTCGTTCGATATTTGGAGGTGCCGAAACTTGACAGATCTTCTGAAAATATGAAGGTACCATTTCGTTACAAGAATGATATTTAATAGCTTACGGCACACTGTCAGTAAACGTTTCAGAGTTTGGTTTGGCTATTTTGCCCTTTTGATTTGAATATGTATCCTTAGGTGTTCAATTTTCCCATAGAGCAGCGTGAGCGATCAGCGTGAAATAATCTTATTTTGATGTGTTTGACTGAGTGGAAGCCTCAGGCAAAATTCAGTTTTGATGACATTTAAATGTGCGCTAAAGTAGGATATTCTAAGTTGCTATACACTGTGATTTTTATCTTCTCCCACAAAGACTGCATGAATGTCATGTTGCGTTTCTAGGTCCCAGTACTTTTGAAAGCGACGTTTAAAAACCATGTATGACATTTGAAAGTCTATTATGTCTCTCTCTCCTCTTTTTCGCCTCTCTCTCTCTCTCTCTCTCTCTCTCTCTCTTTCTTTCTTTTCTTCTCTCTGACACACAGTCTCTCTGCATAAGCTTGAGTAGTTGTGTTTGCTGGGTCACTCATCACCATTGCTCGGTGCGAACACAAGGGGAAATCATGTCAGCGCATCGGGTCATCGTTTACGGCGGAAAGGGAGCATTAGGTTCTGCATGTGTTCATCATTTCAAATCTAAAGGATGGGTAAGAAATGATTGTGATTGTTGTGAAAATGTTGCCGGTTTGTATTTCAGTATAAGCCTAGCACCATTTATTTCGCAATAGCCACTTGTTGATACACCCTACCCGAGCAGAATGTTCGTCATGATAAAGAGGCAACCAGTAGGGCTATTCATTTGACTGCAGCGTTCGTAAAACTTTAAAACTTCAATTATTAAAGACAAGCTTACACGTAATTTGTAAATGCATTCGAACCCGTCATGATGAACATTTGCATTGATTTTCATATAATTCACTGATTGATTCTCACGTTTTTATCAACAGTGGGTAGGCAGCATCGACATAGTGGCGAATGAGGAAGCGGACGCCAACGTGTTGGTGAAGTTGTGCGAGTCCTTTACACAACAAGCTGGACAGGTATAGTGGTGGACATAGTTTATAGTTGGAGATGACAACTGGGTCGGCTTCTACGGTGACAAGTGGTATAATGACCGGTGGCTGGCTTACAATGAAACAGCTCACTTTATCTGTCTAGTTGCACATAGCCAGCAGAAACCACGACACTTTTATGATGCTTCTGTTCATCTTTAGACTGACTACATCGGAGCAGCTTTTTGGCGATGTTATGCTATTTATTATACAACGGTTTATAGTCAGAAAGCTAGCTTTTTAGCTAGGCTTACCGACGCTGCCAGACGGATGATGATTAAGTCCTATCTTTCTCTCGCAGGTGACAACAGATGTGTCCCAGTTGCTAGGGGAACAGAAAGTGGATGCCATCTTGTGTGTGGCGGGGGGATGGGCGGGAGGAAATTGCAACTCGAAAGGTCAGAGTTCAACAACAACACTGACGCGATATCATCAACTAATTTTGAATCCGCTAATGTATCAATGTGAGACATTAACCGCACAAAGCCTGTCATCGGCCGTTCATCGACCTGTTCAGGAGAAAACCCTTCAAGTCATTATAAACGAACAGTGAACAACATTTGCTCCGAACAAAACCTCAATTTAAAATCATGCTGAATATGTCTACTTCAGATTTGTACAAAAACACAGATATGATGTGGAAACAGAGTGTTTGGACCTCCACCATCTCCAGCCACTTGGCCTCCATTCATCTGAAAGCTGGAGGACTGTTGACCTTGTCTGGGGCCAAAGCTAGTCTTGCTGGCACTGCTGGTAAGACCATCTTACTTTTATCCAGGAACATGTTATGATGCATTACCCTTTTTGACACCAGACTATTTCATTCAGACTTTAATAGTGAAGGGACTTTGGTGCAGCCTAAACATATAAGCAGCCAAAACAAACAGCAGTTTACGTAATCTGGGCCTTTCAGAAGCATAGCTGCAGTTCAGAAACACCAAATGTAAATTAGGAGAGTAGATAGGATAGTATGAATCATTTGTGATTTAAATAAGTTTGTTTAAGTCATACCGTAACTCCCTTGAGGATCACAATACCCTAAACAATGTAAGCTAGTATCTGGTACCATCAAATATAATTACACCAGAGCCTTCTCTCTATAACACTCTGAACCCGATGGCTGTGTGTGTTGCCCATGTGACCCTGATCCTGACAACAATTCCAATCCTGATGCCGTCCGCACAATCCTCCCGTTCTGATTGGCTAAGGGACTGGGAGGGGAATGACTCAGCATTTCTGGTCTACATGTGGTCCTGGTTAGGAGCTGCAGTTCTGGTGCTCTGTGGAGAGGATGATTACCTCAATATACCAGGCCAGATATTGTATGACTACACCCCCCAGGGTTTAAGAGGTTTAATGGTCTCAAGTGGCTTTTTTTTCCTGTTTTGGAAGTTTTAGGATAAGAAGATATGTTGATTTCCATTATTAAGTTTTGTATTAGTTCACTTCTAAAGGAAATAACACATCTCTGAAAATAACACAAATACACATTGTGTCAACTCATTTCAGGGAACACCGACTGTGAACAGAGAGACATTAAGAGGCGAAACTTTAAACTGTATATTTGTTATATCTGTACACATGTCAGCAAGCTTTAATCAAACAAGCACACAAAAGCCTGTTTGCTTTGCTGGGGCCCCCCTTGAACAAAGTGTGCCATCTGTGAGGATGACGGGTGATACGGGTTAACAGTGCCTATTATCTCAGCCACAAGCAAACCACTGGTCGCTAGAGATCACATGGTAACCTACATTGTGGACATTCCATAGTGGGCTTAAAAAGCGTAATCAGTTAAGTTAAGTACCACGTGAACGCCCGACCATGACCTCAAAGTTTGACCGTTGACCCTGGATTCTGATGTCTAGTTTGACCTGTTAACAACCTTGTTGGAAGGGATCCAGTGTGCCTTCACTCAGGTTGAAATCACATCTGTGTTAATGGACTCCAATGATCCGAGTTTCCCCTAACTGTGCTAACGGGGTGCTTCTGCTTTCTGGTCTAAGTGACTGTAAACTCACAAAAATGATGTTGTGTCCTTGGGCAAGGCACTTCACCCTACTTGTCTCGGGGGGAATGTCCCTGTACTTACTGTAAGTCGCTCTGGATAAGAGCGTCTGCTAAATGACTAAATGTAAATGTAATGTAAACGAACAGAGCTGTCCAGCTCCTCAGACATGTGTCTGTGTTTCCCATTAGCAAATTAGTTCCACTTCTCTCTTCCCTCCTGGAGGGAAAACAACAGCTTCCAGACACGTCTGTTCATCCTGCCCTCTCATTGGTTCCTTCCTCTAAGGTAGTCTGGGTATGCTGGCCATGTATTGAGGGGTAGAGAGCTGGTACAATCTCATAAGGCACAGTTTAAGTGAAAAAGGCTGAAATATTGATTCCAGATGCTCTAGCAACAAACACTGATGTAAGCGATCAGACTGTTATACATACCTCAGAAGCAAACCCCCTCTACAAATGTATCATGAATTGGCGCATTAAAATATCTATACCTACGTCAATCTTTTTCTTTTATCTTAATTTTCTCTTTCTCTCTGTCTTTCTCTGTTCTCACTGTCTCTCAATGTCTCTTTCTAACTCTCTCTTTATGTCCCCCCTGCTCTCTCTGTCTCTCTCTCTCCCTCTCTCGTTCTTGTCCTCTTTCTCTCCTTCTGTCTCTCTCTCTCTCCCTCTCTCGGTCTTGTCCTCTCTCTCTCCTTTTCTCTCTCTCTCTCCCTCTCATCGCCTGTCCTTCCCCCCCCCCCCCCCTCTCTAATCCAGGTATGGTGGGTTATGGGATGGCGAAGGCAGCAGTCCATCAGCTATGTCAGAGCCTGGCAGGGGAGGACAGTGGTCTACCCTCTGGAGCGGTTGCCGTGGCCACCCTCCCGTGAGTCACTCCCCATGTTTTCAACCATGTCTCTAACAATGACTACATCTCCCATGTCCCCCATAGGAGCAGGCATTAATGACTACCTCTCCCATGTCCCCCTATAGGAGGAGGTATTAATGACTACATCTCCCATGTCCCCCTATAGGAGCAGGCATTAATGACTACATCTCCCGTGTACTCTACCGGGGCTGACATGAATCAGATTCTCTCTGCCTTCCTCCACTGTGCATTAGATGACATATCTATCAAGATCCGCTCCACACAATACTGTCCACCTGGGTGGTTTTCCTGTGAGAGAGCAGCCGTTCTTAGTCAGCATCTGTTGATTAGCTTACTGGATGGGCTCTCTGCCAGAAAAGTACAAATACTTTGTTACTATTCTAAGTAGATTCTTCTGGTATCAGTTCTTTACTTCACTATTTATTTTTCTGAAAACTTTTTACGTTCACTCCCAAAAAATGTAAGTAAAATACCTGTACTTTCTACTTATTACATTTTTAAAACTTTAGTTTTATTCTGTATTTGGTGGCATGATCATATTATTTCTTGTCATTGCGCGTCTTTCCTGGCTATCATGCACAATAAACATAAGCTAGTCTACAAAGTTACCATGGGGCTAGGCAGAAGGTAAAAAAAAAAATATTTGTGAATTATTATTATTTTTAACTAGTTTTGAAAGGTTGAAAAGAAAATCAAACAAGTTTCAACAAAAGAGTTTTGAAAAAAACTATAAACTTTTGTGTCATGATGTGTGGTAAAAAAGTAAAAAAACCGTCTGGTCTCAAGTCAGATCTAACAGGTTGGTCTCAAGTCAGATTTTTTCAACGTTTCAAAACCTTTTTGGACCTTTTTTTTCTTCTTCAACCTTTCAGAACTGGTCTCAGGTCAGACCTAAAAGGCTGGTCTAACAGGCTGGTCTCAGGTCAGATCTAACAGAAAGAGTTTCCAAAATAAAAATATTTTTTACAAATATTTTCGAAAAAGGTTCGAATCGTTTTTTCCAAAGGTTGAAAAAACAACATAATTGATGAGTACTCGATGAGGACTCTACTCTATTGTCCTCTGCTCTGCTTTAATCTACTAAGTGTAGTCAGCACCTTAAACATGAGTATCTTTACTTCTACTTGACTGAAGGATGTGTGTACTTTTGCCATCTCTGGTTCCTGCTTTCTGCTCTGTCATCATGAGAAGCCTGTTTGACACGTGAGGGTGTTTCTTTGTGGCTGATAAATTGTAAGGCTTCATCCTTGTGCATTCCACTCTTCATGAAGAAGAATTGAGGCCAGAGCTTCCTCTCTCTCTCCCCTCTCTTTCCCTCTCTCCCCCCCTCTTTCCCTCTCTCCCCCTTCTCTTACCTTCTCTCTCCCCTCTCTTACCCTCTCTCTCCCCTCTCTTACCCTCTCTCTCCCCTCTCTTTCCCTCTCTCTCCCATCTCTTTCCCTCTCTCTCCCATCTCTTTCCCTCTCCCCCCACTCTCATTCTCTTGCTCTAGTGTTCTCTCCCCTCTCTCTCTCTCTGGCCATCACATCTGTTTAGCATCAGCATCATGACTTGCGTTTCTGCTGCAACCCACAGGCATCATGGCAGACAGGCCTGAAACAAACTGTACATCTCCTCTGAACACTGAAATCATGCAAAGAAATGTGGATGCTATTAGAATACATGAATCTGCTACTTACTACACTGTATAACATACTAAGGTAGTATATAAGAAGCATTTTAATTTGGTAAATAAGATATACTGTTTTGGTAAAACAATTGCTGAGATAGTTGAGAAGGATCCATAAATATAAATAGCTGGTAGATGTGATGTACGATGTGGTATAGGTGTGTAGTTGTATATCGGGTTAGCTGCGTAGCTGAGCTGTGTAGAGGTGTGTTTGTGGTGTAGACAGAGAAGCAGTTCAGTATTAGCCAGAGGCTGTTCTCAGTCTTACCCCCAGAAGAAGGCCTCGGTACTGATTATCATCTCATTTCATTTGGCAGGGTTACCTTGGATACGCCAATGAACAGGAAGTTCATGTCTGACGCAGATTTCAGCTCCTGGACTCCTCTGGAATACATAGCAGAGTGAGTCTTTTATTTATTCATTTGCAGGATTATTATCATTGTATTTCCAGAACTTTTCTTGTATTCCTACAAATCCTATAAATATTCTGTATTTTCTTCAACAATACCATTCTGAAAATGTAGTATAATTATCATAATCATTTGCCTGTTCATGGGAATTTCGATACGACTGCTGTATTATGTACAACAACATACAGTCCAAAGCCTGGATTTAAGAAGAGCAGAGAGATCAGAAGTGCCATATCTCACCACAAGGTGGCAGTAGTGGTTTCACAACGGTTACTAGGGGAGGATGAATCACAGTCCAATCACGTGACTAGCCTCGCTGTTGACATCATTGCCAAGAATAGAACCAAAGTACACGTAGAGACTTGTGTATTGTAATTACACAAACTGATGTGTTACTAATTGAAGCCTTTAATCTTGAGTGGTTTGAACAGCGCTCTCCTGTCTGTGTGAACTGTAGAAACAAAACTACCTGCTCTGATGCCTTTAGCAGAGATACGAGGGTTATGAAACGTTGTGTGGCGTCTAAAAGTTGCGTCTCCCAGCTTAGAGAGCTGCTGCTGAGTGTCCGGCCCCCAGCCTGGGGGGGATTAGACAGGATTGGACCCAGCCTCATAATCCCACAGGGTTTGGTCGATAGTAACTCCACAGATTAACTGTGGAGGCAGATGAGGGTCTGCGGACAGGGGCCCGGAGGGTCGGGGCAGTTAGCACCTCACCCCCTCTGTTAAGCTCTCATCTCCACCGCTGACGATAGAATCATTTTTCCATACATTTATCTCAACTGTTTTTCTTTCCCCCAGTAAGACACCGCTGGGAGGAGAATGTGGTGTTGTACGTACGGAATCATATCCTTCCTCTCCCTGTCCTCAGTCTCTCCTCTTCTCTTCCTTTATTTTGTTTCTAGAACTTTCTTCCTGTGGTCGACTGGCGTGGATCGCCCAGCGTCAGGCAGTCTGATGCAGCTGATCACCACCGGGGGCAGCACTGAGGCCGTCCCCACACAGTAGGGGGGAAGGAGGGATGAATGGAGGAGAGGGGGGAGGAGGTGTGACAGATCGTTGGAGATTGTTAGAGAAGGAGAGAGGAAGGAAGTGGGTAGGGGTTTGTATGAGGGGTGGGGGAGATAGGGAGGGTGGGGTGTTGGTGAGGTGGGGAGGGAGGGAGGGAGGGAGGTGTTAGGGATGGGGAGGGATGAGATGGAGAGGGGGTAAGGGGTGGAGAGGGAAGAGGTGAGGGATGAGGAGGAGGTGTTAAGGGGGATGTTAGGGGTGGGGAGGTGTGGATGGGGGAGGGGTGAGATGAGATGGTGGAAGGGGTGAGATGGGGGTGAAAGTAGAGAGAAGTAGAGCAAGATGAATGGTTAGGGCTGGGGAAAAAAAACATTTCTTTTCTCACAAACCCCAGTATCCCAGTTCCACCTAGGATCTGCTCTACATTACAGTGTTGTGCGGTGTGGCCAGAACAGAATCATGCACATGACTCACGCTACACGACACCGTGACTAACCAAGACTTCTATCACAAATATAGACCTGCATTACCTGATGTACTGTTCCAATTCAGTACTTACTTATTACAGAGTAACTACACAGACACAAATACTGTTTTGTATGCTTCGGATCCATAAATGTGTCTTTTATGTCGTGTTCTGTGACGTAAGTCCACTATTACTGCAACCAATGGAACCCAAAGTCTGAGTAAGCCGCTGACCTGAAACAAACGTACAATGCATTCTAGTGGAGTGGCCTTACTGTGTGTGTGTTCGATTCAGCCAACTTGTCAGTCGTAACTTCACGCCTGCGCCCTCAGTAGGGTTGATTGAGGCTTTTCCTCGTCCATATTGTCAGTGTTTTGAGACAGGGTGTCTGTATTTGTACCAGTGTACGTAGTTATTGTGTTCTCTGGCCAAATAAAAAATGAAAACTCCTTGTCACTTTGTGTTTGTTAGTCAATGGTTTCTGTGTAGAATGTAATGCACCACGAACTCTTGTAATGCAGCACTAACTCAAGTGCATCTTAACCCGCAAATCCTGCTAGTAACGTATATACCACTAGATGGCGATCTTCCACTACAGCCTTTGCCGAAAGTCTCATGGAGACTTATAAAAGGTTAAACTCAGCATAGGAGTTCTACTCAAATGAACTATATATCGATAATTTTCTTTATATAAATTGAAACTTCACAGACGTTAAAGTTATTATAACGTAGAAACGTGATTTGCTGCGTCTTTGAAGAGCTTGTGAAACTTGACAAAACGACAGACGGTTTTGTTCACTTTGTGCTAACATTTTACCGCAGTGGCAAACCGGAAAGCATTGATTTTAACTGTTGGATTATGGCAAATTGATATTTATAGGCTGCGCTGCTGTACACAAACAATAAGCCACTAAACCACACGGGTCTTGGGCAACCAACACCATATATTCCCCAGCTCGCTACTCCAGGGCCTGCGCGAATGCAAATAAATAGACCATGTACAATTATTGGACCTTACTCTTAAACTCGGCTATTCCTCATAGCCAGCTCTGCCCAGGGGGCTTGCGGTGCTGATGACACGCACCCCAATAAATCACAATGCTCAGGATTAATAGAAAAGAACAAAGCTCTTCAGCGCCAGCCGGCTGATATGTATTTATTCGGTGTGCCGCGGCAATTCATCTAGACGTGTGAGGGCGGCGGGCCCGTTCAGCGCCTAAACTGCCGCATACATTAGCTCTCGTGATACTTGCGCTGTAGATTGATTGCCCAAGGGAGGCGAGACTGTTTTATAGCCCAAAGCGTTTTACCTGATCAAAGATGGCCGATGCGATATCGCCTGTTGTTCTTGTCCCTGTGGGAGAAGCTAACACGCATTGTTAGATGGGATGATAGTGTTTGTGTGACAACAGGAGTCTGGAACTTGTTTTAGATTCTGGATGTTGGTTAGAATATTGACGGTCCGGTAGGTATCGTATAAAGTGAATGTGTAGATTCATAGATTTGGTTGAGTGTGAGGGGCGTGCAGTGAGAGGGTACTTCACGATAACACGGTGGTGACCTGGACACGCGCACAAGAAGCACCAGTTAAAGTTGTTCATTCAAGTGGGTCGTTGTCTCGTCTGAGGTTCATGCGAAATTGCCCCGGAGTCATGTTTACATGCAAGCCCCAGGAGATGAATTTCCTGATTAAAGGACCCCCTCTCATGCCACCCCAACCCCTCCCCCATGGCTGCTGTTATTGGAGGTGTGTGTGTGTGCGTGCGTGTGAGTGTGTGTGTGTGTGAGAGAGAGAGAGAGATCTCGGGTGCAGGGGCTCCATGTGGAAGCCATTGGGACCAGGGACCAACAGTGGGCATGTTATGTGAGTCCAGATGGTTGTGGTTATCCAGGCTGGGTAACATGACCATGATGGGAGGAGCACCACTGCATAGCCTCTCTAAAGGACCAGCCTCCCTCCAGCACAGCCTCTCTAAAGGCCAGCCTCCCTCCACAGCACAGCCTCTCTAAAGGAGCAGCCTCCCTCCAGCACAGCCTCTCTAAAGGAGCAGCCTCCCTCCAGCACAGCCTCTCTAAAGGGCCAGCCTCCCTCCACAGCACAGCCTCTCTAAAGGACCAGCCTCCCCCCACTGCACAGCCTCTCTAAAGGGCCAGCCTCCCTCCACAGCACAGCCTCTCTGTAGCTCACGAGTGCCTGGTCTTAGCGGTCTTAGGCAGAGTGTTTATGCTGGCAGAAACAACAGTGGATTTGAGAATCTGACTCTAATGATGAATGTGGACCACTGCAACCTGTCACGGGACTGGTCTTTCCAAACTGCATGATCTTAGTTTTAATATGGAGGAAATTGAATACAACTATTTCAATGAAATGATTAGTGGGTGAATTTAAAAGGAGCTACCATTGAAAATGTTTTTTTCTTGTGCAATGTGTTTACTCGTATGAATCTTTCAGAATCTCCAAACCCAGTTAAAGGAACCGTTCGACAACGTTCAGCTGATTCAGAGGAGCACAGCGTTCACACATACGTTACTGTATGTAAATCCCCACATGCTTTTTTTCTATCCACATTTATCTTCCATGTCTCTCCTGCAGATGGCGCTAACTCCCAAGTCAACCAATTTGAGATAAGCTAACGTAATTAAAATGTGCATGATAAGTTTTTAAAGTAATTAAATGGCCCTTGTGTCATTAAATCATAGCTGGGGTCAGAACGGATGGGTTTTATATTCATGAACACCTGAAGGTTCCCCTTTCCCTCTGGAACCACCCAAGGTTCTGCAAGACGTGTTTCCTTCACTCAATACAGGGGTGGAACCACTGTATATAAAAACATGTGGTGCAGATTTTAAACAAGGTTCTAGAATAACTTCACTCTGTTATATGTAAGGCACCTAGTAAGCACATTTAAATACGTTGGATGGATGGATACGCTAGACAGATTGATACATTCTTTGTCCTTTTTCCGAGGAAATGTATTACCACGGTCTGTACAGAGCCTTACATAAACACAACATAACACTACATAACACTTACATACATGTAACACTAATCCATGTACTGGTTACCATGGTGTTTTGTGTAATGATGCTTTGGCAAGGGCCAGTGTGTCTTGGCTTTGATGTATGTCATGTGAGAACATAGAATCCATGACAACACAGCACGTCTATAGCATGTCATGACAACGGTTTTATGACATCACAATTAAAAATAAATCTCTTCTTGAGCACATGCTATTGATACATTCAGCCTAGTGTCCTCGTGAATTCTCACAAAGTGAAATGTGGTGAAATAGGGTCTGTGTGAGTAACTGATTGAGGCTTATAACAGGGTTGAAATCTCTCTAAGTTGTTTTCTATACACAAAGCAGAAATCCAGCAGCCATTGTAGCAGACGTCATATTCAGGTCGAATGCAGCCTGTAGATTATCTACAACACAACTACAGCAAAGATATTCCTGTTAATATTATCGAAAAAGAGAGATTAAAGGAAGGTTTAAGATATAGCTGGAGGGTAAATCTGTTCGACTCTGAAATAAAATTGATAATAACAAAAAGAGGAAAAAAGAAAATCTGAACAATGTTGGGAAGACGTTATTTTAGACTTTAGACTGTTTTAGTTTTGCTCAATTTCCATCCAACATAACATTCATTACCATTTTGGGGGTTAACCTCGTTGTGGCCCGGGTAAGTGGACGATGGCGTGGTTAAGAAGAAGTCTACATGCCTCAAGCTGCAGACTTCTATTCCCTCCCCTGACCAGATGAACCCCATGACTCCCAAAGTGTGAGGGCTGGCACCCCAGCTGAGAGAAGGAGACTGCAGAGCCAGTGGGCTCGTCACTAAGATGTCAATGACAGCATCGACTGGAGACAGATTCAGAGGCGGACAGATCACTGTGAGTGGAGGGGATGAGTGGAACAGGTAAAGGACAGAACGAGTGGAGCAGGGTTCCCTAAAGCCTTTCTGAGTCTTGTGTGACATCTTTGCTATTTAAATGCACTGTTTACTGAAACTCAAAACTTTGTATAGGAACAGCACATGGAAATAAGTGCAACAGCTGAATGCGTTGTCAGTGTCTCTGTGTTTGCAGCAGGATTCCGCTGTGGGGTTTTTGGTCCCAGTTCTAGCCTTCAAGCAGCCAACATTGATATTGTGGTGGTTGTTTTCAGTCAGCCAGTGAAATCCAGGTCATGGGCGTGTGTGCGCGTGTGTGTACACACATTTGTGTGGTGCGTGTGTGTGTGGTTGCGGTGCGAGTGTGTGTTTGTAAGTGTGTGTGAGTGTTTGTGGGGGTGGGGGGGATGTTGTGACTGGATTGAGACTGCAGAATCTGACCAAGATAAGCCTCTTGGGTCTGTGGTCCAGTAGCTCAGGGGCTTAAAGTCACAGCTTCACTCTGCTGCCATGACCTCCACACCACCCAGCACCCTACCATGACCTCCACCCAGCACCCTACCATGACCTCCACCCAGCACCCCACCATGACCTCCACCCAGCACCCTACCATGACCTCCACCCAGAACCCTACCATGACCTCCACCCAGAACCCTACCATGACCTCCACCCAGTACCCTACCATGACCTCCACCCTGCACCCTACCATGACCTCCACCCAGCACCCTACCATGACCTCCACCCAACACCCTACCATGACCTCCACCCTGCACCCTACCATGACCTCCACCCAGCACCCTACCATGACCTTAACTCCACCCAGAACCTTACCACACCACCACCCAGCACCCAACCAAGCTGGCTAAGAGTCCATTTCCTCTTTTGGGAAAAACATTCTCCCTTCTACCCTTCGTCCCCTGCCCCAACATGTGTTTCTCATTTAGCCCTTCATTTTAGTTCTAGACCCAGTCTGGTGGAGGGGGTGCAGAGAGAGAGAGAGAGAGAGAGAGAGAGAGAGAGGGGAACAGTTTTGCTGGTGTGGTCGTTTCTAAAACAGAGGTCATTTTCTTCCTGAATGTTTTCTGTGCTGTGGGTCTGCAGAGAGAGGGGGTGCTGTGGGTCTGGACAGAGAGGAGATGCTGTGGGTCTGCAGAGAGAGGGGGTGCTGTGGGTCTGGACAGAGAGGAGATGCTGTGGGTCTGCAGAGAGAGGGTGCTGTGGGTCTGGAGAGAGAGGGGGTGCTGTGGGTCTGGAGAGAGAGGGGGTGCTGTGGGTCTGGACAGAGAGGAGGTGTTGTGGGTCTGGAGAGAGGAGGTGCTGTGGGTCTGGACAGAGAGGAGATGCTGTGGGTCTGAAGAGAGAGGAGGTGCTGTTGGTCTGGAGAGAGAGGAGGTGCTGTGGGTCTGGAGAGAGAGGAGGTGTTGTGGGTCTGGAGAGAGGAGGTGTTGTGGGTCTGGACAGAGAGGAGGTGCTGTTGGTCTGGAGAGAGAGGAGGTGCTGTGGGTCTGGAGAGAGGGGGGGTGCTGTGGGTCTGGAGAGAGAGGGGGTGCTGTGGGTCTGGAGAGAGAGGGGGTGCTGTGGGTCTGGACAGAGAGGAGATGCTGTGGGTCTGAAGAGAGAGGGGGTGCTGTGGGTCTGGAGAGAGAGGGGGTGCTGTGGGTCTGGACAGAGAGGAGGTGTTTCTGCTGAAGGAGCCACAGATACAAAGTCAGATGCTGGATCGATTCCCTGCCGTGCCAAATGACGTTGTGTCCTTGGGCAAAGCACTTCACCCTACTTGCCTCGGGGGGAATGTCCCTGTACTTACTGTAAGTCGCTCTGGATAAGAGTGTCTGCTAAATGACTAAATGTAAATGTACAAAGGGGAGGGGTTGCTCACTGTTCAAATACAGATTTGGGTACTTTATTAAATTAATTAATTTAAGTAGGAAGATAAACATGACCTTTACTTACTGATGGAATAAAAATGGCATCTTCTATAGACAGTTTTCCCCCTAACAAGAATTGCATCTTCCAAATTTCCGTTGATTTTAAGACATTTCAAATGTTGTAATGTCAGCCTTGACACTTAACCGTTTTTATCAAATTTCATGAAATATGTTTTAGTGACCGTTAATATAATTTTCAAAGACATGTTTTAGCATGTTCAGTACAACAAGCAACACTACTGAACCCTTCATTATTCATGCTAATTTATGCAACTGAATACACGATTAATGATATTTTTGAATATGTAAGTGTGTCTCGGTCAAAAGTAATGAGATATACCAAGAATAATATGTAAATTTGGTGAATTATTGAAAACCCATGACTGAAGATTTTATATTAGTTTCCATGTTTATTTCAAAGATACATAAATTTTTCAAAATGCTTCTCATGCCCTATTTGATAACCAAATCTAATCAAACATCCTAATCAATAATTTAACTGTGTGTGAGTACACGTGTGTCTGTGTGTGTGTTGATGTGCACATCTACAAATATTGTGTTACTGTCGGTGGAATTCTAACTTGCAAACTTGTGATTGACACTGGAGAGCGTTCTGGAACCAGAGATGATATAACACATATCCGTCAGCCAGTGGCAGATCTAAGGGGTGGCCAATAAAAAAAAAAGTGCATAGGTCACTGATCATAACAACGAGATAGCCCCAAATATTGCAGGTAGCCAAAACATGAAGCATACATGAAAAAACAGTCTCAAAGGGAAGAACCATAAGAGCATGTAGTGAAATAAGTTACAATTAAACAACATCAACCTCAAACCTCCCATGGACAAATATTATTTGTATATTACAGAACATTTCAATAAATAATATTAATGTTACTGTTTAATTTAAACTACAAATATCAAGCCTAATCATTTACCAAAGGGAGTACTGTACCCCCCTACTTTGGGTTTGATTCACCTCCAGGAGGCCACCCAACAACTCCCTTCTGCCACCCCATTGCGACCCCGAATGAAAATCTCTAGATCCGCCCCTGCCGTCAGCCATCGTTGATGCCTTAACGTTGTGATTTTTCACGTGTTTCTCCCCTCACCAAAGCCCTTGAGTCACACCCAGTCTGACATGTCATTACAGACTCACGATAACTGAGAATGCATTGGAGAATAAGTCACATGATGACTATGAAAAGTCAGTGATATTGCATGATGTGTCACAAACTGTCACAAATGTTTGGCTGCAGTCACCCCCCCCCCTTTTCCCTGCATCATTTGCAATGATTATGTTATCAGGCCAGCCAGGCAAAAGGGTGGAGCAACCATAATTTCAGCGCGGGATTAGGCAGAAATAACGAGGTCACCAAGTTACAGTTGCCATGGCAACGACACATCCAAGAACACAGGATGCCGTTGCAAAAAAAAAAAAAAACGGGCCCCGGGAATCTTCTCACTTCTCTCTGTCTCTCTCTCTCTCTTTTTCTCTCTCTCTCTCTTATTTCTCTCAGAAAGTCTCTCACTCTCTCTCTCTCTGTCTCTCTCTCTCTTATTTCTCTCAGAAAGTCTCTCTCTCACTCTCTCTCTTTCTGTCTCTCTCTCTCTTATTTCTCTCAGAAAGGCTCTCACTCTCTCTCTTTCTGTCTCTCTCTCTCTCTTATTTCTCTCAGAAAGGCTCTCACTCTCTCTCTCTTTCTGTCTCCTCTCTCTCTTTTTCTCTCTCTCTCTGTCTCTCTTACTTCTCTCTCAGAAAGGCTCTCACTCTCTCTCTTTCTGTCTCTCTCTCTCTTATTTCTCTCAGAAAGTCTCTCACTCTCTCTCTTTCTGTCTCTCTCTCTCTTATTTCTCTCAGAAAGGCTCTCACTCTCTCTTTCTGTCTCTCTCTCTCTTATTTCTCTCAGAAAGGCGCTCACTCTCTCTCTTTCTGTCTCCTCTCTCTCTTTTTCTCTCTCTCTCTGTCTCTCTTACTTCTCTCTCAGAAAGGCTCTCACTCTCTCTCTTTCTGTCTCTCTCTCTCTTATTTCTCTCAGAAAGTCTCTCACTCTCTCTCTTTCTGTCTCCTCTCTCTTTTTCTCTCTCTCTCTCTGTCTCTCTTACTTCTCTCTCAGAAAGGCTCTCACTCTCTCTCTTTCTGTCTCTCTCTCTCTTATTTCTCTCAGAAAGTCTCTCACTCTCTCTCTTTCTGTCTCCTCTCTCTCTTTTTCTCTCTCTCTCTGTCTCTCTTACTTCTCTCTCAGAAAGGCTCTCACTCTCTCTGTCTCTCTTTCACTCTCTTTTTATATCTCTCTCTTTCTCTCTCTTTTTCCCTCTCTCACTCTCTCTCACTTTTTTTATCTCCTTCTTTTTGGGGTGGAGGAGACCAGAAAAAGGGAGCGTTTCACTTTTCTAAAGGCTTTTGTTTCCAAGCATATGCAGAATAATAAATTCTCTATCAAGCACATTTGCATTTTGCTGGCATTCATATTCTGTGGGAGGTCTCTTCTGAAAGGGGTGGATCGGCTCATTAGAAACACCAAGACAGACCAAAGTTTGTTGCACTCGTTTCATACCAGTATCGGAAGAAACCTGTGAAAGTGGATGGAAATTAGACGAGGGAAGACAGGAAGAAATACAAAAAAACCCACCAGTGATAAATTCTCTCCTGTGTGGAAATTTTTGTTGGAGAACAATTTGTCCAGGTCTTGGGTCCAAACGTTGTTGATTTGAAGGGGTTGAAGCTGCTGGCTCCAATCCAAGCATCTATCTGTTCCACACCTGGACATGGTTACAAAAAGCAAGCAACAAGCCACCCAGCTTCCTGAGGAAGTAAACACCAAGAAACCCGGGGAT
>NC_061060.1:1848904-1933633 GCF_021917145.1 Hypomesus transpacificus
AAAAGGTTGATTTTTTTACCCTTAGTTTACAAACAGCCAAACAATCCATGCAAGATCTATTTCCAATTAATAATTGCAACAAAAAAAGATGTCATTGATTTTGTGATTGTAGTAGTAATTGATGTAACTATCCATTACGTAAACTGTATGCATGTAATGGATACAAAAAATAAAAAATCCATAAGAATTATGGATTCGAAAGAGCCTGTCATACAGGTTGATGATGTTGGTTTGTGTGTGAGATCACTAATTGGATGTTTTTGTCGAACTGAAAGAAACTGTCCTAGCTTACAAGATGCAGTATGTGGTATTCTGCTGAATGTGTGTGTGTGTGTATGGGGTCATGTGCTGGTGTGTGCTTTCAAAAGGGTGGGTCCGTTGGTGTGTGTTTGTGTGTAAGCATGTGTGTATGCTTGTACCATACGTGTGTGTGTGGGGTAGGGTAGGGTGGGGTCATGTTCTTGTGTGTAAGCATGTATGTGTGGGTGTGTGCATATGCATATGTGTGTGTGTGTGCATATGCATGTGTGTGTGTGTGAACGAGTATGACTAACAATAATCTTAACAGGGACCTAGTATGTGGACGTGAAATAGTTTCAGTTCTGTTGATTACAGTCACTGTTGGAAGCAGCAATAAAATATTCTATATGGGGGGGGAATATTCTTGCATAGTTATGCTTATAATACTAACAGATAATTTGACAACAGTGTTTCATGTTTCCATGTTAATAATAAAGCGTTTAGCTTAAACCTTTCTCCATCGTGTATCATCATCCTCTGCACCTGCAGCCTTTACATCTACAGTCAAACGTTCTACGACAGAGTTATTCCCATATATATATATATATATATATATATAGTTATATATATACAGTATGGATAGGAGCTGCTTGTAGTTCAGCGTTAGTTAATGTACTGTATCTCTCAGGTCTTGAAAAGGTGATTTGACTGATGCTTCTAGTTTCAGATGCTCCCTCCCTCTCTCTCCTCCTCTCTTCTTTTTCATTTTTTCCCTCCATCCTCCCCTCCTCATATCCCTTCTTTCTCCTTTCCTCCCTCCTCCCCATCTCTATCAATCCCTCCTCCTCCCCTCCTCCATCCATCCCTCCTCTCCATAGCCTTCTTAACTGTAACAGAAGAAACCAATAGATGGGGCTGTGGGATTTTGAGGAGCAAAGTGAATTTCTCAAAGATTCGACTTGATCCACGCGTGGTAATGAGTCCTGTTTTCAAACCTGTTCTGTAAAACCACAGAACCATGCAGCTTTTGTCCACACTTTACACATCTGTGTTTGCCTATTAGCTGTGGTGAAGTGGACACAGTTGTCTGGATAGACGATCAGTCCCCTAAAGTGTTCTGCCTCTTCATTACTTTAACGATGGTTTCCTAATGATACACAGAGTGGTGTTATGACAGATTGGTCACTTAATACTTTGGGAAATGGACGGATTTATCCAGTTTGTGTGTACGCGTGTGTGTGTACGTGTGTGTTTGTGTGTGTGGGTCTCTGTGTGTGTGTGTGTGTGTGTGCGTGTGTGTGTATGTTGCAGGTTTCCTGCTGAGCGGTGCGACTGGGAGTCTAGTGAGGGTAAAATTCCATTCTCTCAGCGGAGCAGCATTCTGCATGAGACAATTCCCAGGAGACATTGCTCTGCATGTCCTCCAGACAGCCCAACTCAGGCTCAGGCGCGTTTATTAACTGACCTGGAGGGGAGGGGGGGGGGAGAAGGGGGAGGAGAGGGAGGAGGAGGGGTGGAGAGAGGAGGGAAGGGGGGAAAGGAGGGGTGGAGAGAGGAGAGAAGGGGGGAAAGGAGGGGTGGAGAGAGGAGAGAAGGGGGGAAAGGAGGGGTGGAGAGAGGAGAGAAGGGGGGAAAGGAGGGGTGGAGAGAGGAGAGAAGGGTGGGGAGAGGGAGAGAGAGAAGGAAGGAGGGGGAAGGATGGGAGTATAGGGAGAGAAGAGAGGAGGAAGGAGTGAAGGATGGAGAAGGAGGTGGAGGGGAGGTGAGGGAGGGAGTAGGAGGGCTGCCAGGGTGTGGTGGTGGAGGTAGAGAGAGGGAGCGCGGGGGAGGGGGAGGAGGACTAGGGAGAGAGAAGGAAGGATGGGGGTAGGGGAGAGCATAGAGAGAGAGCGGTGGGAGAGGGGGTGGAGGGGTGGAGAGGGAGTGAGCAGGGAGTTATGGGTTTGTGTGTGTGTGTGTGCGTTTGTGTGTGTGCCTGAGATCAAGGGTGGAGGGGGTTTGTGGGGGGTGAATGTGTGTGCGTGTGTGTGTGTGTGTGTCAGAGCTGGTTGAAAATATTAACTATTTCCAAGCTGAACTGCTGTTCGGCTACAAATCACAAACGAAGGTCTATAAAAAAAAAAAACATTTACAAGACATTTTTCAATTTCAGAGAATGCCGACTAGTCAAACAAATCCAGCATCATATGATTGTGTTTGAGATGTCCGCCAGGTATACACAGGTATACACAGGCAGGAAGAAGAGTCAAGAGATGACAGAAGACATACAGCCAACGGTGTATATTTATAAAACTTGAATTACTACTTCATGTTGCAATCCTGCATATGAACACTTTTGGGTTGTTTTTCACAGTGTTTCTTGACATTCTTTCAGAACTAAATGTTGTTTACTACCTCTTACTAACACCTTGGAGTCAACTGAGAAACTTTTTTCAAAAACTGAAATGAATGGAACGTGTGGGGTTATTCCGTTTGGACTAATTAATCTTCCCACAGTGCAAATATCAGTTTGTAGTTTTGTGTGTCTTTGTATAATTGCTCAACATGACTGCAAGTCTCATTTGTCACTAGTAAGAGGAAATGGCATAATTGAAAACAGCTTTTCAATTACAATTTGTTTAACTTAAATAATGAAATAAAATATGGAGCTTCAAAGTTAGATTTTTTATTTCTTTTTTTACCCTTATTATTCCATCCAGTGCTGGAGAAGAGGGGGAAAAATCACTCACGGCAAAATGCAAATGAACCTGCAAGCTATTACGATGCTAATGAGATTCCACCATAGGAGAATCCGCTTCACCATCCGGGGTATATTTTATCCATATTTGGAAAACAGTTTGTGTGTGCTCAGAATAGGATCCCATCCCTGCTTTGTTGACACATCTAGCTTCAGGTTTTAGTTTCAACACAAAGACAGATTTAAAGGGACTTTGTGACAGCGCTCATATAGGTTAATTAATTGAAAACCAATCTGAATTCACATCATTAATTTGCCATAGTTCTTGTAGCCTACGTTTTTTCCAATAAAACAATAGTATTGGCCTACTGAAATGTTATTGTTCATCCAGGTGCCTACGAAAGCTAGTCTGGATGTAGGCCTACCCTGGTAACGATACCTACAGTAACCTAGCCTACAAAACACTAAACAAACACAATATCAAGGTTTTTGTTCGAATCCAAACTTTTTCAACTTGGCTGGTGACAATGGCAAGTAGCCCCCTCCCAAAAAACAGGTCTAGGCCCCCACTTCCCAAGAACACCTGATTATCATCGACACAAACATACACAACACTGAAGAGTTAAGATGTAGCGACAACTGAACGATAAGCTTCTTGTGTTAAAAAGAAGCGTTTTTTCTGAGGTAGCGAGGTAAACCGTGCTCAGGTGCAAGCTTCTGCCGCGGTACACTTGGAGCAGTAGGGTATGTTACCATAGTAACACCAAGAAGGAACCAGAAGCAGTGTCTACATGCCCTGACCCATTTCGATTCTCATCCACAAGTGTTTTGTTTCGCTCACCTTGGCATTTCTAACGAAAGCACCACTCCATATCCGCCCCTTCTCCATATTTCTTGCATCACGACTTCCTAATTAGACGATCCCTAAAAACAACACTGGGAAATCTTCCCCTTTTCACATATACAGTCATATTCAAGGATTTAGGAAAACATAAATAAACGACTGACTCTGTTGAGAATGTTCAGCTCAAAGATGCAACCACATTTGAACAGTAGGCCTAAATGCTTTAGGGCAAGAAACCAAATCTTGCTAGAAATGTCAATGGAAAAGGTTTTGAGATATAATAAGTATATAATAAGTTTTTAATTAAAGGTTTATTAATAGATTTTTCAAACTTTTTTTTAATTACCAGGACAGATGCCTGCGGCATTTGGATTACAACTTTTATCTGGCTCGATTTAGACTGCTTCACACAGTCGGACATTTTGGAAATACAGTTCATTAAATCCTATCGTGAGCAATTAGAGTGATATTCGGGTATGTTGTATAGCCTACTGGTTGTCGTGTAGCCTACGTTTACCAGTCAGACGGTAGACCAGTCTAATAGCCTTCTGAACGGATGAGAACCAGAAGTTTTCAAACAAATCTTTATCAGAAGTTGCTTTTCGACACGAAGTTCAGTAGAAAAACGCCATGTTGAACATCAGCATTATCTATTAACTCAATTAGCCTATGCCTATCTGATTACCCAGGCTAGCCTACTTTCACGATGGGCTGCTGTTGAAGTTGAACTAGGCTACATGGCCCACAGTGTGGAAGCCTGGCCTGATCTGGTAGGCTATATGCATTTGGGGATGTGCACTTCTCGTTTTCTGTATTTATGTTGGTTGTATGGTTTATTTAACAAGTCTACAAAGGTTTTTTTGTCCTCAAAAAATGGTTTTAGCTGTTGTGATTTTAAAGAACTTGTTGTAAGCCTAGCTATCTGTATCTATTCGCTTTGACCAAACAACTTACTAAAACGCAAGCTTTGTCAAAAATAAATCACCCAAAAATACAAACCTGTTCGAAGGAAAGGGGGTCCACAAGAAAGATGGAGATGTCAGGCAGGAAACGACCCTTAGTGAAACCATACAGCCCTCAAACTCGTCCAATGAGAAAACACCCCCCTCCCATCCTCTCCTCTCCCCACTCCCTCCCCCCCTCCTCCTCCTCCTCCTCCTCCTCCTCCTCTCCCCTCCCACAGCCACAGTCCCTTCCCTCCCTATCATCCATCCTCCCCGCTATAGCTGCGAACTAGTCAGCCCAACGTGCAGAGCGCTGCTCAGCTTGGATTGCCGCTGGTTCAACGGGGTCTTCGACAGCGTCGCACTCCATGTGCGCTGCTTGCGTGGATGTTGAAATTGCGCTGTGCAGCTCAGTAACCGCAGCAGGGAATCAACATGTCGAACCCACCCCACGACCCGTTCTACTCGTCCCCGTTCGGACCCTTCTACAGAAGGCATTCGCCCTACATGGTGCAGCCCGAATACCGGATCTACGAAATGAACAAACGACTTCAGTCGCGCACAGAGGTCAGTTAACAGTAATACTACATAACATTAGAGTCTCCCGAACAACAAATCTAGGATCTATGAGATAATCTGAGTTCGATCTGTGTTGGTTGGAGGACTATAAAGTGTTACTGTTCCTCGTTTCGGGCGGCACAGTGTCGTATCACGAGGTGATGGTGACAATTTGTAAATACAGATGTGATGTATTTGCACGTGCTCAACATTCCGTAGTTCGTGGCTTTTACATGGAGATTAATTCGTAGCATTCGAGTCACATCGCGAAACACCAAAACAGTATGGCATGCTTGAAAGGTATAAAATGAAGACTTGAAACTATATTGACTCACATGATCTTGAGTGGAGTTCAGGAACCTGATAGTCTTCTTGTTTGTAATGCATAAAAGTTGCATTGGACTTGTAAAACAAAACGTAAAAAGGTTAATGCAGCGAAGAGTCGCGTCGGTTAGGGACGTGTGTGTACAGTTAGTCACGCAATGTACAGTAAAGATGGGTGCATAGTGTTGGCTACTTATGTGGCCTGCATGTATACCAAGGAAGGCAAGTTACCTTCTCAAACTTACATCAAGGAGCAGAGCTTAACCCATTTTCGTTATTACAATACCTTACAGTCACTGTTGTATAGGACGACACACAGGACACTGTGACTTCTGACTGGGATAGTTGAGTAGAGTAGGTCCAGACCTGGCCAGCAGACACAGGACTGGTGCAACTTTAAGAGGGCCAAGGCAACGTTGCAGAGAAGCATTGGCCCAACAACATGCATTATTCATACATAGTGGTCCAAGCCCCAGTGGAACTCTGCCGTAGATAGATACCAAGCACACACACACACACACATGCACAAACATATACACACAAATGCACAAATAAACACACACTCACACACACACACGCACACACACACACACACATATAATATATATATATATACACTCAATTACATTATAATCAAACCAATACCACTATTATAACATTGCTAAATTCAGGTGTGGAATCTAAGGACGATCTGTATGGAACTGTACACAACCTTTCATCTCTCCCTTATATCATAAAGTTAAACAGCAGCTGATTATTTTACCCTGAGAACTCAAATGTATGCAGTAACTAACATACAGTACACACACAAAAGAGAGAGATATTCATTGTGGGGCAAAATTAGAACGTGGGAATAAGGAAGATGTTGTAGCTCCAGTACGAGACATCAGATCATGAAACAAAATCTTCAGTTCAGTGATTTGTAAGCAGAGAAAGTCTTATTTGTGTGTCTGTGTTTTGTGTTGTGTGTGTCTTGTTGAAGGTTGCTTCACAACCAGTACAGTCTATGAATGGCTGGCTGGAAGGTCTCTCAAAAGGTAATTTTGCTGACCTTCCTACTGTACGAACGAGGCACAACACCTTCCTATGTCTTCAACATGAATCTCTTCATGAAGTAATGGCATCAGTAGATGATTGCAGGGTCAGTTCAGTGTAAATACAGCGAGTGTTGACTCCTGGAGCCGTTCTTCTGACTATATCCAGCGGTTGCTGTCGAGGGACCCTCTGTTGATGGTTACGTCCAGGATCATTATTGGACAAACTGAAAAATAGAGCGAGCTGCATTCGATGAACTCGTTTTTTTTTCTCATTCAGTGTTCATTTCAAGTGTTCCCCCCCCGATTCACGTGGACTCTAAAATGCACTTATTTCATGTACAGCACAAAAACGTTTAGAATATCTTTTAAAAAATGCATGGTGTTTAGATATCGAATGTTGAGCTAGATTTTTATAGATATTTTACAACATTCCCAGGGCTCTAAACAAAAGGGATGGTTTCCTGCTTTGTGTTCTGCTTCCCAGAGACATGAGGTCAGTTTATATGGTTGTTGGGTGGGAAAAAATACATAATAGCAGCATGAAATATCTTCAGTAATTGCTCTTATTCAGTTAATGACTCATTCTTTAAGTTTATTTCATTGGCAGGCCATATGACTTGCATGAGTCATTGATGTGCAAGCCCTGCCCTGTTCAATACAAGTCTGTTTGTCCTCAGAAACAACCAACTGTTTTATCACACTTCTCTTGGCTGACATAAGCCCAGAATATCGTTTCTGATGAAATCTGGACAATGTGTTTGTGGTTCAGGCATTGATTGTGATATATTTGATCAAATCTGAAATCCAGTCAAATACTTTAGATAATCTTTGGCTATGATCTCAGATTTTGCACTGTCAGTATTACCTTCTCAAGAGCTGTACTGTACAACACGTTTTCACAGAACATTTCTGTTTATAGCACTCTTTTTACACCTCATGGCAAATACTCCTCAATCATGATCACCTTTGAACCGACGACTGTAGATGAAACCCTAATACACCTTCAGAATGGATCCAGCATGTGTCCAGCTGATCGCCTAGCAGCTAGGCCCTGGCCCATCAAGACACACAGCTTTTCTACATTTTACATTTAGTCATTTAGCAGACGCTCTTATCCAGAGCGACTTACAGTAAGTACAGGGACATAGAGGCTGCATATTAACGTGAAGTGAAGTGCCTTGCCCAAAGACACAACGTCATTTGGCATGGCCGGGAATCGATCTGGCAACCTTCAGATTACTAGCCCGACTCCCTCACCATTCAGCCACCTGACTCCCTACATGAGCCATGTTACTCTTCTATCACCTTCACCAGTACCAAGAAGCACCAGCTCTGACCTTCACTTCTGTGTACTGTGTGGGTACCAACACTACTACTAGTAATACTGATCAAGTCTTAATTTAGGGCTTTTATCCAAAGCGACGCACATTGGGGGAACTCGAATCCGCGACCTCTTCAACTGCAATCAAAAGCTCTAACCACCGAGCTGGCAGTGGCAATACTGTGACCACGCTGGTTCGGGACTGTCCCTCGGGGCGCTGGCTTCCGTATGAAGACTGCTGCCATGATTTGTGGGGGAATCTGACACTCACACGTATGCAAATGAGGCGCCCGTTTAATATTCAGAGGAGGGGCTTGAACGACCTCAGCCCGTGTTAGCTCATTAGCATAGAAGTCGTTAATATGCAGCGGGAGAGCAGGGGATGAAGCGGAACGCTGTAAGCAAAACTATCAGCCGGGAGAGAGAGGGAGAGAGAGAGGGAGTGAGAGGGAGAGAGAGAGGGAGTGAGAGGGAGAGAGAGAGAAGGAGAGAGAGAGGGAGTGAGAGGGAGAGAGAGAGAAGGAGAGAGAGAGGGAGTGAGAGAGAGAGAGAGAGAGAGAGAGAGAGAGAGAGAGAGAGAGAAAAAGGGAGAGAGAGAAAAAGAGAGAGAGGGAGTGAGAGGGAGAGAGAGAGAGAAAAAGGGAGAGAGAGAAAAAGGGAGAGAGGGAGAGAGAAAGAGAGAGAGGGAGAGAAAGGGAGAGAGAGCGGGAGGAATAGAGGGAGACGGAGGGAGAGAGAGAAAAAGATGAGGATTGAGCAAAATAGAGAAGCATTTTAATGGAAAACGCAGATTAATACCTGCTGTAATATCTGATGGGTTGAGTTTGGAAACGCTTATGTAAGGTTAAAGAACCGTCCACGCGACAGTGGGAAGTAAAGCTCTGGCTCCTGATTGGTTTAAATTGGTTCTTAAAATCAGTCCTAAACTTTCCATTGATTAACTAACAATCAGTATGTGGATCCACTTAACATTGATTGGTAGATGATTGGTTTATGGCTTGAGGAAATACCGGGGTGCCCTTTCTGTGAACTCTCTCTGCTCACCTCTACACATGGGATGCATCTATAGGATCTATGTTGATGCCTGATTTAGATACTAACAATGTTATCAGAAACACACCATCAGGTAGATTATTTAACAGTTTCATGTAGTCCATTCCTGTTCTTTCATCCATTGATTTGGAGGATAACAACTAGGTAACGATACACTCAGCTCACTATACAATACGTATCACGATACTGGGTTTACGATACAATACGTATCACGATACTGGATGTACGATACAATACGTATCACGATACTGGGTTTACGATACAATACGTATCACGATACTGGGTTTACGATACAGTACGTATCACGATACTGGGTTTACGATACAATACGTATCACGATACTGGGTTTACGATACAATACGTATCACGATACTGGATGTACGATACAATACGTATCACGATATATGTATATTTTTTTATGAAATCGAAATTCAATTAACAGATTTATTTCCAAAACATTAAACGTTTTCAATAATTTTCTTTGTTCTACATACAATTTAGTAAACTCAGTTCAAACGATTTCTGTGACTGCAATGAATGCACGCATGACGCAGGTGCAGAGGAGGTCGCGTGCTGGTAGCTCAACCAATAGGGACGTCATATTGTAAAAATATTGTCTTAACTCTACGATATATATTGTTAAATCTTTGTATTGCGATATATTGTTCCACAATATAATGTTACACCCCTAATAACCACACGTTAGGAATGCTGGTGGATATCCATGCCAACGCTTGCATAAATTGCGTTCTCCATGTGCCCTGAGATGAGACGTTTTGACCTGTCACTCGAGGGCAGGTCACGTTGTCATCGAAACATAATGACAAATCCATTACACCATGAACTTCCATTCACTGGCTGCTTTGGACCATCTCCAATAATCTGTAATTGGGAGGCAGTCTTGTGAACGATCAATAATATTTATTGAAGTGGTGACCGTTATCCTGAACGGAGGGTTGCCCTGGTATCAGGTGGTGGTGAAAGGATGTTTCCAGATAACTGTCGACTAGACCAAGAAAAAGCGCGTGTGTAAACAGAGAGGTAGCGCTCAGCCCAGCAGGAAGCTTGGACAATGGTCCCACCTTTTTCCTGTGACTTGGTTCCTTCCAGGCTGCAGTGTTGATAACAGATAACAGATAAGGCCCGAGCCCATCTACTTCCTGTTGTTTATTGTAGTCGGCCGTATTTGATTGTTTTGGTCTTGATTGATGTAGTATTAGTAATGAGTGAATCAGCAGAAGTACAAGGGGGATTTGAACCTGGGATCTTGTGGTCTGCAGGATAGAGAGCTAAACCCATAGCAGAGATATACCCATCTCTCCAGTGCAGTATTTGATTGTTTTGGTCTTGATATTGTAGTGTCAATGTTGTCACTTAGCAGGAGCTTCTACCAAAACGGGATTTGAACCTGTGATCTCGTGGTCTTACCACTGAGCACAAACTGAGAAGTTTGTGTACAATAGACACGGTATCAGGAAGGTATCATGTAAATGTTCAGAGACTGAGTCATGTGCTAAATGAGGCCTGGCCAGCTAACATGTATTAATGTGGTTCAAGGATTCACCTTGTTAAAGGTCTTCTTCACACCCAACACACACACACACGCCGATGCACAACCACCTGTACCCTCTCTCCCATTCATACTCGTACTCACTCTCCCTCAGCTGCGTGGCCATTGACGGCTCTTTCAATCAACTGTCAGAAACACACAGGAGGATGAAGAACTGAATTGGTCCAACTAGACTAACATCTACTCACACAGAACAATATGCACTGATTCCAGAACAGCTGATGATGAGTGCTGATGTGTCTCACCACTAAACTGTCTGAGTTCAGGCCGTGTTGAGATGGAGACAACCAGCTGTGTGTTCATTGGTCTAATTAGAGCGTACTGGTTTGTTGTCTGGGAGGAGAGTGAGTTGAGGATGTTGTGTGCTTAAACATGGAGCGTTTTCTCAAGGACACTGGTTTTCCTCTCCTCATTTGCATAATGCGTGGCTGTTAGTCCTAATGGGGCGGACCTCTCGTGTTTGCCTTGCATCTCAGAAAACTAATTCAAAGGAGGAAACAGATACGTTAACATACAACCATCAAATCGACAGGCTGAATTGAGTTTATATTAGTGATACAACATGTTTATTGCCTTGTGCTATCTAGATTTTTTGTTGTTGTTGTTGCTTCAAAAACTAAATTATTATTTTTATTTAATGTCAGAAATGTCCATTGAACTGCCTAGTCTATCTAGTCTACTGTATTTCACGAACCCAGAACGTATTTATAGAAGCTTATATTCATTTGTGAGTCAAACATTCAGGCAGTGGACAGGATTTCAAACATTCAAGGTTCGGCTGCAGACCCCTTCTGTCCTGAAGGCCACTCTCTCACAATGGATCAGCATCGGAAAAATACAGTTTAGGCTAACTAGAGTAAGCTGGGAACTCTGTCAAGATGAAGGTATTGACATTGTGGTTTATTGAGTGTTTGCCAAGATCAAAAGTGTTGTGTGTGTGCGTGTATGTATCTTGAATGTGGCCACTTGTGGTGTGTGCTTGTTCTATGCTTGTGTAGCTTATATACTTGTACAGGATTACTGTGTGAATGTTCACTCCTGTGCTGAGGCTAGGGGTGGGGTGCATCCATGTGCATGTGTGTGCATTGCTAACCCCGGGCCTGTTGTTATTTACTCGCAATCCTTCGCTTGGTGGCCCTCTAATCCTGTGGATTTCACATAAATCCATCCTGTTTGTCCCAGCCCGCGCTGCAGAGAGCAGGCGCGCGAGCTGCGACGAGCCCATTGACACATTGATAAATCCCTTTATACGGAGACGATCTGTTCAAATCAATATGGCTTTATCGGTCGGCGGGCGTCACGGCCCGTCATGTCGGTTCACCTGAGGTCCCCCGTGCGTTGCAGCTGATTTGTAGTGTCTGTCAACAAACAGCGCGCAGCGGACGAGGACAGCGTTGTACCGCCAGGAAGTCACTATAGCGAAGATGAAGCCATGGTTACTGTCCAGCGATGCATGCTGGAGCAGGAGGGAACGGAAGAAAGGGGATGACAGATTTCGAGGAAGAAAATTATTTTGTATGAAAAGATGGTTCCATACCGAACTTTTGATTTGTACTTTTAAAATAAAAATAAAATATATAATAGCTATGCAGATATTCATCAGTGGGTGTGTGGGTATAAATGGAACAGCCTACATTAAACTATAAGCAGAACTGAATGATGTGTGCTTTGTTACAGTTTTAGTGTGTCTCACCGACACACACACACACACACACACACCAAACAGCCTGAACAGGAGACATCAGGAGTTCGGTACAGGCCCTTCTCGCGAGGCTGAGGAACCACAGATAGACAGAGCACTGTTTCAGTTCTTACTCTGTCAACTTTGCTCTTTCAGAAACAGAGCCCCTTGTTTGTATGGTTGAATGCCAGAGTGAAATGTCAATGGACTAGATGAATGGAGCATATTGAGTTGAAACTGACACTTCAACATAGAACACCGTTCTGTTTTGGCCTAGCGAGAGGAATTCCTCTCCTAGGCCTTAAGGAGGATGCCACTATAACAAATCCAGGAAGTTTGAATCAAAAACGACAACTGACATTTAACAAAATCCCCTCACCTGTTGTTTAAGTCTTGGAAAAGGTTATTCGTCTGACATCGAAACATGGCTATAGACACACTGTTATTTCGACTCAACGCAAAGGATAAGGCCGAACGTAAGCAGTTCTTTTGTGGTTGAAAACGGCCTTTGTTGTTTCCAGGCTTGTACAAGTTTAAGACCTTGTTGCCTCTGTTCACATACCGCTGAGGGAAGCATCTGGATACCGCTCAACATTACCGAGAGGGCTTTGATTTCATTATCATTTCTCTACCAGATAAAGAATGATATTGGCCCTGTTTAACCTTTAATTTAATTACTCATATTCTCACTGGCAAGAAGGACTAAGGAAGTGACAAGCCTTCTCCTAAGTACAATATTAAAATAAGAACCAAAACATGTAGAACAAACACAAACAAAACACAAACTGCACGAGGAAAGGATTCACGATTCATCACATACCAAACAGCACAAATGACATAGAACACATAACCGGCAACCGGCAAAACCGCACAACGGTAACCAAGCATGCGGCGCCGCAGCGCAACAAACAAAGTTGTGGTGGTGACGCTAACAAGCATGTGCGTTGTGATATACAGTAGTTTAAACCAGGCTCCACGGGGGAAGCGTTATTGAATGGGGATGCTTGTGGTGGGCTGAGGGCTGAGGGGCGGGGAGGAGGGAGCGGGTGAGAGGGCCTTGTTGACCCTCAGTTTCACTGTCGCTCCCAGGAGCCCCTTGCGATGCGGGATTATCTGCCGGGGTCATTCATCCTGCTGAGTGTGACAAATCTGAATCACACACGCACAGACACACACAGACACACACGGAGGGAGACGGACAAGCACGCACACGCAGAAACAGAATTAGACGCTTATATACATGTAGGCTGTACATGTTACTATGTACGTACTCTCTCTCTCTGTCTCTCTCTCTGTCTCATTCTCTCTCTCTCTCTCTCTCTCTCTCTCTGTCTCATTCTCTCTATCTCTCTCTGTCTCTCTCTCTGTCTCTGTCTCTCTCTCTCTCTGTCTCATACTCTCTCTGTCTCTCTCTGTTTCATACTCTCTCTGTCTCTCTCTCTCTCTCTGTCTCATACTCTCTCTCTGTCCCTCTCTCTCTGTCTCTCTCTCTCTCTCTCTCTCTCTCTCTCTCTCTCTGTCTCTCTCACACACATACACTCATCCAGCTCAGTGTCATTGCAGAACCCGTCAGTGGCGTGTGTGACTGCTGTTGTTGATTATCCGCTGGGGGATTCCTGCTGTGTGCTGGGCACCAATGCCCCAGAAACGGCCTGCCACCTCCCCCTAACTTCCCCTCCACCTCCCCCTAACTTCCCCTCCACCTCCCCCTAACTTCCCCTCCACCTCCCCCTAACTTCCCCTCCACCTCCCCCTAACTTCCCCTCCACCTCCCCCCTAACTTCCCCTCCACCTCCCCCTAACTTCCCCTCCACCTCCCCCTAACTCTACCTCCTCCACCTCCCCCTAACTTCCCCTCCACCTCCCCCTAACTCTACCTCCTCCACCTCCCCCTAACTTCCCCTCCACCTCCCCCCTAACTCCCCCTAACATCCTCCACCTCCCCCTAACTCCCCCTCCCCCTAACTCCCCCTCCACCTCTCCCTAACTCCCCTCCACCTCCCCCAAACCTCCTCCACCTTCCCCTAACCTCCTCCACCTCCCCCTAACATCCTCCACCTCCCCCTAACTCCCCTACTCCCCCCCTGGCCCCTGGGCCCCCCAGCACCAGCTGCCTGGCTCTCTGCTCTCTGCTGTGGAGCCTCACTGCTGAGCTTCGTGCCGGTATCTAAACTCTCCAGATTGTAACCAAATGCTGGCTTCTGTGTAATGTTGCATTCATTCTGAAAAAGACATCAGTTGCAACAACAAATGTTGGCTGGGAACTGCAGATTTGATTTTAAGCATGCCCTGTAGAAAATCAGTATTGCTGTAGAAAACATTGCTGCAATAAAGGTACTGCTCTCATAGAAGTACTGTTCCAGTATTAAGATTCGTATGTTTATTGTATGCACCTTCCTGCCACTGAAAATTCCTTGTTTGTGTGAACGTACATGGTGAATAAAGCAGATTGTAGTAGAACTACTCTGAGCAAACAGAAAAACGTACGGGTGAACCGATGATTTTTCTGAAGCGCTTTCACGCCGCAAGAAGCCGTGACCTGAACTCTGGGAAGTTGCTGGTTGACCAGCGGATGCTCTCTCCTGCCCATAATCACCTATTGATTGGTCTCCTAAACAAAGCGCTGCTCCCTGCCGGCCTCCTTCCTCAGAGAGGGCGCCCAGAGATATGAGACCTGTTGAACCAGGTCCAGGTCATCAGTTTATTGGACTTGACGCTGTGCGATGTTGACAGCGCTAATTGTCAACACCTGGGAGGTACTAGCGATCTCTTAACCAGCGACCAATGAGAGCGACGATCTGTCAAAACATGTCGGGGGCGATCACTGTCATTCCTGAAAAGGAAGGAACATTAATTCGGCATTGTGTGTTTGGTGAGGTAGATTAATGCTTTGTCTGTTTGGTGAGGCGGGTGAAAGGCACTGTGTTTGCTAGTTAGCGTAAGTGATTTCTGGTGTGCTGATGTAAATTGTCGGTTTGTCTGAAAAGATGAAAAGATACCTTAATAGTTTAGTTATGATGATTGGTTTGCTTTGGAGTTTTGATTTTTTTCTTTTCTTTTTTTGCCGACAGGCCTTAGTACTGACATCTGTTTCACATTTTGGGAGGATTTTGTTGAGGGAGAAAATAGAGGGCAGGGAGTATTATCGCTCTTTAAATGTCGGTTAGACTTCTTACTCATAATGGAATTCATTTAAAAGTGTTTGTAAATGTTTTGTCTTGTCTGAGTATCAATGTCGTCATGGTTTATATAAGACAAGTTCTTGAACTCCAATCCTGGTCTCTATCTCTGATGTTGCCAGACTAAAATAAACCTTCTATTCACTGGAACTACAATGTTGTTCAATGTGGCCTGGGTACTGCAATGTATTTGCATTGTAGTTAATGTAACATTAATGTAAAGTGTAACTGTGTTGTTACCATAGCTATGCAGTTACATGGTAGTCAACGAAACCTAAATGTAAAGTGTTGCTATGTAGTCACATGGTAGTCAAGGTAACCTAATCGTAAAAGGTTATCCAGTCTCCACGGTATCGTAATGTTGCCATACAAAAAGAAACCCTTGCTTTAATAACTAATGTAGCCTAGCCCAGTGGTTCCCAACCCTGGTCCTCAGAGAACACCTGTCCTGGATGGTTTTCATGTTTCCCTTCTCCAAAACAGCTGATTCAAATGAACGGGTCTTTATCCAGCTCTGCAGAAGCCTGCTTATGACCAGTCATTTGAATCAGGTGTGTTGGAGCAGAGAAACATCTCAAACATGCAGGACAGGTGTCCCCTGAGGACCAGGGTTGGGGAACCCCTGGCCTAGCCTGTGATGTGTGTACAGGTGGTCCACAGCATGCCAGGCCTCATCCTCTGACGTCACCACGCTGAAACGACCCGTTCTTCTTCTCCCCCCCTTTGCAGGAGAGTGACAGCCTTTGGTGGGACGCCTTCGCCACCGAGTTCTTTGAGGAGGACGCCACCCTCACGCTGTCCTTCTGTCTGGAGGATGGGCCAAAGAGATACAGTAAGACCGTCTCAACCTGCTTCCTGCTTCCTGCTCAGACAGCCCCCTTCCTCACGGCCCCCTTCCTCACGGCCCCCTTCCTCACGGCCCCCTTCCTCACGGCCCCCTTCCTCACGGCCCCCTTCCTCACAGCCCCCTTCCTGACGGCCCCCTTCCTCACGGCCCCCTTCCTCACGGCCCCCTTCCCCACAGCCCCCTTCCTCACAGCCCCCTTCCTCACAGCCCCCTTCCTCACAGCCCCCTTCCTGACAGCCCCCTTCCTCACGGCCCCCTTCCTCACGGCCCCCTTCCTCACAGCCCCCTTCCTCACAGCCCCCTTCCTCACAGCCCCCTTCCTCACAGCCCCCTTCCCCACAGCCCCCTTCCAGACAGCCCTCATCTCAGGAAGGGTCACCTCACGGGACAGGCTAGCATTTTACGAGTTAAGCTGAAAAGGCTAGCATAACTACATTGAGAAGGGTAATATATTCCTTCTGGAGATGCAGTACATGACAGTTTAAAGTGGGCAATGCATTGAGAACAGAAACTTTTTTTTTTAAACTCTCTCTGTCACCGGTAGATCTGGACGAAGACCTTGTTTGCATTGACACATGAGGTTCCCTGACAAATAGCCGTCTTGTATTCTATAGGTAGGAAGGTGGTAGATAGTATGTTAGCGGTGTTGTCCTTTCATCACATCCACACAGTGCTCACTGTTTGATACGGGCTGCACTTTGAATATCAGACAGACAAAGATAGGGGAACGTATATTGTAGGCTGAGAATTAATCTTGGTGTGTACAGAGAGAGTGGGAGAGGGAGAGAGAATGAGAAGGAAAGAGATACAGTGAGAAAGAGAGATACAGAGAGAGGGAGAGAGATACAGAGAGGGAGAGCGAGGGAGAGAGAGATACAGAGAGACGGAAATATACAAAAAGAGACCGAGAGGGAAAAGGAAAGCAAGGGAGAGAGAGCATGAGAGAGGGAGAGAAAGACAGGGGAGAGAGAGAGAAAGACAGAGAGGGGAGACAGAAAGAGGGTTTGTGACTCAGCCCAGAGATGGAGAGGAGGAATAGAGGAGGCTTGTTTGTGGACCCTTTCTTTTCAAATGTAAAAATAAAAATCCCCCCTGGTGTTGGGATGGGAACCCTGTTCCCCTGGGAACGGACAGCTTAACGCTATGGCGATGATGACTCACCGCCAGTCAGAAGCATTCTAGTTTTAGGTGTTTTGACACACACACACATAATTACAATCACACACAAACCCACTTAATTACAATCACAAACACACACAGATAAACCTCACTCACGGTATCCATGGACTATTCTTACGAATATATATGCGCAGATGTCTGTATCACCAGGTACAGAAGATGGATGACATATTAGCCACTGTCAGTCAAAAGGTGTGAAACTTGAAATAGTCCTTCTCTTCTTCTTTTACTGCCTGGAACTACACAAAGGGTTGTGTAAACTGTAGAACCATTCAAAATACAACTTTTGAATACATTTATGTTAACTGTAGTTTAGAAATATTATGTTGATTTAAAGGTACAATAGATTTTTTCAGTTTAAAAAACTTTTGTCCCTTATTAAAACTTTGTGAATATAATGAGGTCCTTTGAGAGTTTGTTTAGCAAACACAAACAGTCCTGTACCAGTGGAATGTTAATTTCAAATTTTTGAAGGGGCCCGCTACTTTCTAACCAATTATGTTCCAGCAACCCTGTTCCAGCCCATCGCCTTCCTTAAGGAGGACTTTTTTCTTCTTAGTTTACATTTAGAAACCACTGTCAATCAAACTCAGCTGGAAGAAAGCGTGGAAATTCAGATTATTCAAGTTCATAAATATTGGTGCGCCGTTTAAAATGTTTTACTTTATTTTATTTAATATCACCTAGTGCAGCTTTAAGGCTTACATTGTCTGACGCGCTAAGTGTTTTTGTGATGCATAGTGAACGCTCTGAAGACATGTTATTAACATGTTAACAACAGTAATAATATGTAATAACATTTCATGAAATTCATCCAACAATGATCTGGTGCAGCTACTGTAAAGGAGTGTGGTTGACGTTTTGACTGGCCCTTTAGTGGAGAATCCAAGTCTGAAGTTCCCTCAATAGTGACAGAGTGCTCCTGTTTTTCCGTGCTGTAATTACAGTTATCACGGCCTAAGGTATGAGGAAGAAGAACACTGCAAGCTTTTAGACAAAACATCTCTTGATTCGACTGTATTTGTTCAGGAACGCATTTGGTTCCAGTTCATTCTCTCCCGGGCTTCAATTGTGTTCGCTGTCACATAGCAACAAACAACCGAGCGATTGAATCTAAATCTAAAATGATACTGTGATAGAGACTCCATTCCCTACTGATTCACCTCGTTCTTTCAATTGAAATATAGGTTGCTGTTGTTGTTGTCTGTTGAGTTTTTAATCCACAGCTCAAAGTGGCATTTATTATATTTCTACAACGAATAAGAAAATGCTTTCAGGATTCACTTAATATAAAGCTGTCTTATGACCATAAATATGGTCGTAATATCTTATGATTATGTGAGTGCTTCCTCTCTGTATTTCACACACCATCACTTATATTTTTCCTTTTGTGCATCTTGCCAACATCTCAATTTTTCTCCCACCTCTCTCTTCTCCTCTCCCTCACTCACCCTTTCTTCCACTCTGTCTCTCATTCTTTCTCTTGCTTTCCCCCCATATCCCACACCCTCTCTCTCTCTCTCTCGCTCGCTCGCTCTGCTTGCTTCTACCCAGAAAGAATGTGTCTCTCTCCGCCTCCTTGTACAGTATATACTAACTAATGACGAGGTTGTTATGGCGACTGCTTAATTATCAGAGCAGATGTAGGGACAATCATGATAATTCAACTCAGAGAAGAATAACACATTAATAACCATTAATCTGGTCATACAACAATCTGTCATTTTTATCTATTTCTGTGTGTTCAAATCAGTTCATAATTAGTTTGTTCTTTTTAGAAATGCCCTTTTGAATGAATTCAAAGGTAAATTAAGGGAGTTACGTTATTTGAAACCACAAGCCGCTTCCACAGGGTAATATGTTGGTGCTTTTCAAACTCCCCCAATGTATTCAAACCCTCGCAATATATAAAGAATGTGATGAAAGTCAACACATGATGCAATCCAAGAGCAATCCTTTAAAAAGAGGCACACATTCGATCTGGATCAAGAATCTACATTTTTTATTTAAGGAGCTCAAACATAAAAAAAGAATGAATTTTCTTTGACAAACTCTCCTTTAGAGGACCTTCCTATGAAGTAGTGACTCTAACTGTAATGTATGAATGTATTTCTACAATATTAACGCGTTATAGGAAAGTCAAAACAGGTGAACGGTATTAGCTTGGTGGTTATAGCACTTGCTTGCAGATGAGTGCGCAGGTTCAAATCCCCCTGTACTGAAAGGTGCTTTTGATTTGGCTAAATTAATACTTTATTGATGTATAATTTTAATATTGTATAATAGGGAATGTGCAGTCAGTTGTGGGTGTTGTCTACGAAGCCGGGTTGAGAGGCGAAGCGCGGTGATCATTACTGAGTAACAGACACAGGGACCGAGCTGTTTAGATTTGATTTGACTGGATGTTACAGGTTGTTACTGGGTGTTACAGGCTGTTACATGGTGTGACTGGATGTGACCGGCTGTTATATAGTGTTCGGGGTGTTACTGGCTGTAACCTACTGTGCATAGTGTAACTGGATGTTACTGGGTGTTACTGTGTGTTACTGGGTGTTAATGTGTGTTACCGGATGTTACAGGTTACATGGTGTCACTGGGTGTTACTGGGCAATGCTACAGCTCTGGGTGTTACTGGACGATGAGAAGGGGAGGGGCCTGTAGAGAGAATGGTGTTGGGATTTGACGCTTATCAGTGTGAAATACATACTGTGCGTGTGTGTGTGTGTGTGATGGGCAGATGATAAGGAAGGCTCTGGCTGGTTATTAGGAAGGTGGATGTGGGGAAAGCAGTTGCTCCTATTTGTGTGTGGGGGGTGACAGGTGAGGAGAGCTGGATGGGGAGATGCAGCAAGTGAAAGCTGGGGGGATGGGAGCGTGGAGGGGGATGGAGAGCGAGACGAGGAGGGGCTGGGGAGAGATGGGGGGGGGGGGTTGGGCATGGTGAGCGAGGGGAGGAGAGGGTGGAGAGAGGTGGAGGGGTGGAGGGGGTCGTGGGGATGATTGACAGGAGGGATGAAGCAGCCTTGTCCTGCTCTGCGCAGGACACACCACCTCTCTTGATTGACAAGCGGGCAAGTCTGGGAACCACGGCGACGAGTTGGACAAACAGAGAGGGAGAGAGAGACAGGAAGAAAGAAACAGAGAGAGAAAAAGACTGAGAGAGAACAGGAGAGAAATAGAGTGACAGAGAGCGAGAAAAGAGAGAGCAAGATGAGAGAGAGAGGACAGTAGTTTTCAATGTGACTGTGTGTGAGACCTCTGACATGTCTCCGTGTGTCAGACTGATGTCTCTGGCCGTCAGGTTGGGGTGCGGCTCACACAGGGGGTTTCCTGGTTGCCAGGTTCAGGGTGGGAACTACCGAATGCGGGCGACAGGAAAGGGGGACACCTATCCGAGGGCACCAGCTGTCCTGTAGGATGGGCATGTCTCTTATCTCCCTGCTTTCTCACTACTTTCTGCCCCAGATGAAAACAAACCCAGTTTCCTCTTCCCAGTTTGGGAAACAATAGATTCCTGCAGGCAGCCCCTCCCAGCCCCTCCTCCACCTCCTCCAGCCTGCTGCTCTCTACTCAGCCTCCTCCACCACACACACACCGCGGCTGCGTGTGTGTGGGTGTGTGTGTGTGCCTGCGTGTCTGTGTGTGTGTGTGTGGCTACTCACACACCAGGGCTGTGCATGTGTGTACATGCCTGTGTGTAGTGTTGTGTACATTGTTTGGTTCAGGTGGAAGAATAGGAAAATCATGATGGAATAAGCTACAGCGCATTTAACTTGCCAAAACTGAATATTAAATTGAATCGACATACAAACAACAGTTGTGCACCTAAATATTCTTTCTGTCTATTACAGTAACATATTTTGTCTGGTTTCTTCTTGTGTATAAATGTAATTTGAGAAATCATTCTGGCGGTGACTAACAGTAGAGTTCATGAACGCATGCAGACAAATGCAACACACACAGCTGAGCTACGAACATTCTGGAACAATCTGGAGAGAGAGGGCGAGAGAGAGACAGGAAGGAGAGAGAGAGAGACAGAGACAGAGAGAGACAGGAAGGAGAGAGAGAGAGATAGAAGGAGAGAGAGAGGGAAGGAGAGGGAGGGAAGGAGAGAGATACACAGAGAGAGACAGGAAGGAGAGAGAAGGAGGGAGAGAGAGCTTGGGGTGGAGAGACACAAAGGGAGGGAGAGATGTTGAGAGAAGGAAAGAGAGAGTGAGAAAGTTACAGAGTAAGAAGAGAGAGGGAAAGGTTGACAGAAAAATGAGACAGAGAGGGAAAGACAGGGGAAGAGAGGAGGGAGGTTGAAAGAAAGGGGGAAAGAGAGAGAGAGAGCGATTGAGAGAGAGAGAAAGATTCAGAAAGATTCCTCAATGTTATCAATAATAAATCTCTACATTGGAAGGTATAAACAAATTCCACCTGGAAAATACACACTGTCTGCAAAAATACAAACCCAACTGCACACACTCAAGGGTAAACACATGCGCATGCTTAGACACAATGAAATGGGATCATTTAGGTTCTCATGCACAAACCAAAGCAATTAACTAACAACGTCCAAACACTCACATACTACAGAAACACACATGTACTACAGAAACACTCATGTATTACAGAAACACTTATGTACTACAAAAACACTAATGTACTGCAAAACATTAATGTACTACAGAAACACACATGTACTACAGAAACACACATGCACTACAGAAACACACATGCACTACAGAAACACTCATGCACTACAGAAACACACATGCCCACAAACATAGTGCAGTTCACAGTTCAGCTTGCACACACACGCATTGGCACGTGAAAAAAAATCTAACCCTTTATAGATAATACATGGAGAGATGGATCAGCCAGGGCTAAAGGAAGCCTGGCCTTGCATTAGACTGCTCCTATGAACCACCCTTCAAGGCCTCACTTAAGGTATTAAATGTTTATGTGGTCCTTTTTCATTCCCCTAACCTCTCCTGCACACACACACACACACACACACTCATGCACACACACACACGCACATGCAAACACACACGCACACTTACACAAACACAAATGCACAGACATGCAAACATACACACTAACACTCACACGAACACTCGAACACACACTCAATTCTCATTCATCTTAGACTCCTGGCGTGCCCTAATCAATGATAATGGCAGAGGCCGGTTGCTCTCAGTGTGTCCTCCGATAATCTGGAGGAGATCTGAAGCAGGGCCAGGGCCTGTCTGGAGCCAGGGAGAACACTCACCCTGCAGGCCCAGTCCAGAGCAGCTGCCTGGGGGGAGACGCTCCCAGCACAGACACAGAGGGGTGGAAGGCTTGTTTAAACAAACTCAGCTGGGTTCCTGAGGAGTGTGTGTGTTTTGTACATGTGTGTTTGTTAGTGAGTGTGTTTGTTTGTACATGTGTGTGTGGGTGTATGTAGGTGTGTGTGTGTGTCCCATTAATTCCCTCAAAATGGAAACAGTGGATGGTGTTTGGATTGAATGTCACAGTGAGATGACTGCATCATCCTCCAAGGAACCTTCTGTGGTGATGAACAGTGTGTTCGGTCAATACCTGGGTTCAACAACTGAGGTTCCTCCAAAAACAAAATCACTTCTTTTAATTTTTACAAACTGAAGAGTTTGTTCTGAAGCAACAACTGAGTTTACGTATTCAATCTCGTAGACAGTAGCTTCAGAGGGATAAGACGCGTCACATGTAGACCCATGTACAGTATGGTACTTCCAGTATGCTGCTGTGTGATGTTGGTGGAGGCATCCAGGGAGTTCTGGAGCTAGTGGGGGTCCTGGGGGCCCTGGCTGCGTGGTGTAGCCTGCTCGCAGGGCTGTGTTGTGGGCTGGGAGAGGCATGAGGCCAGCCCCTCCTGAATTATGGATGTAGGTGAAGAGGGGAGGAGGACCGGCCTCTAGGGGATGTGAACCCCCCTCTCCCCCTCCTCCTCCTAATCCTATCCCTCCCCTGCCACCCCCTCCTATTCCTCCCCCTCCACCCCCTCCTCTCCCTCCTCCTCCCCTCCCCACTTCTCCCTCCTCCTCTCCCTCCTCCTCCCCCTCCCACCTGCTCCCCTCCTCCCCTTCCCTCCTCCCCCTACCATCCCTCTCCTCTCCCCCCAACCTCCTCACCCTCCTTCTCCAGGCCGGCAGCATTCAGGCGTGGCGCAGGGGCGGACGAGGGTGACTGGTGTTGTCTCTCTCTCCCCCTTTTTTGCTAACCGCTCTTTCTCTCTTTCTCTCATTCAAATGTTCTCTCTTTCTCCCTCACTCTGTCTCTCTCCCTCTCCCTCTCCCTCTCTCTCTCTCTCTCCCTCACTCTCTCTCTCTGCTCATTCTCTGTAAAAAATAGGAATAATTGCACTCTTCCACACTAGGGAGTGTGAGAATGTATGAAACTAGTATCCAGATATGCTTTTCACAGAATGAGTCTTTTGTCAGTAAGATATCATTATTGTAGATATGAAAACAAAACGCACAAGACTCATGGTTGTAAACAGCTGTGATCCTAACACACGTTAACCATGCGGTGAAGTCATAGCGGTGCCTGCGATGGTGGGGTCATAATGAGGGTGTCTGTTTTGCGTTCAGGAGTTTTCACCAGTCCAGGAATCCTGAGAATCTGGGGGACATGCATTTCTCTGTATATGGGTTTCCCCAACTTCCCCAATGTGGCCTATTTTAAACCCACAGGGATAGGTTTCCAGCCTTAATACCCGTAAAAAAAATTTTTTTTTAAATTAGAAAATGGTTCCCAGTTTCTAAATTCTGCCAACTTGGGTGTACTTTTGCTCATGCATTTGGGCAGGTTTTAAAGACGTTTCCAACTGCGATGATTTGAGGAGCTGAAAAAAAAGTGTTTACCAGAGACAGTGATAGAGAGAGGGCGAGAAAGAGAGAGAGAGAGGGAGAGAGAGAGGAAGGGAGGGGGAGGGAGAGAGGGAGAGAGAGGGAGGGAGAGAGAGGGAGGGAGAGGGGGGAGAGAGGGAGAGAGAGAGGGGGGGAGAGAGAGAGAGAGGGAGAGAGAGAGAGGGAGAGAGAGAGAGAGAGAGAGAGAGAGAGAGAGAGAGAGAGAGAGAGAGAGAGGGAGGGAGAGAGGGAGGGAGAGAGGGAGGGAGAGAGAGGGGGAGAGAGAGGGGGAGAGAGAGAGGGAAAGAGAGAGGGGGGGGAGAGAGAGAGGGAGAGAAAGAGAGAAAGAGAAAGAGAAAGACGGAGAGAAAGAGGGAGAGAGAGAGAGAGAGAGAGAGAAGAGAGAGAGAGAGAGATTGAATTAAAGTTTTATGACTGATGAATATTTCATGTTCTGGGCAGTGATTCCCACATTCTAGCACAGTGTGTGTGAGTGTGTGTGTGTTTCTGTGCTTCACCCTTGCGCTATACTACATGTGCGCCTTGCAACTCGCATTCAGATTTATTTTCCAGAAACTTAAATTCTCTCAAATATATTCATTTACGAGGCCATCAACAGAACATTAGCAATGTTGTCATTGTCACTGAGGTACTGGTGTTTGGCCGGGTCAGGTGACCGGCCAGGTCGTCTCCCTCTATGTCCTGACACAGGTGACTCCAGCATTCCCAGTCAGGACAGATGTGGTTGTTTGAAACATATCCTGGCATATCCTGATCTCTTGAAGAGATCTCTGAATCTCTGAGTTGAGTTGTTTGCTGTTGAATACAGAGGGTCACTTCATTGACTGGTCAATTATGAGTTTCAGTATCAGATGTTATATTTTGCTGTGTTCAATAATCACGGTGTTTCATCCAGATGTGATTATAGCCTCAGTACACACAGATCTGACCAGAAAAGTGGATTTTAAATCTAAATCTCATGCTGTAAACCGGCAGTGTATATATTTCTACTATCTGACTGAGATATTCTGCGCGTCACTGGCTTCAAACGCACAACATGTTTTTTCTTCTTCATATGAAGCTCCCAAAGAATGTGATGAACATAATTAACCGCGGAATCAAAAACATTTTTCACTTTCTTTATTGATTTATATTGGCTCATTTCTACATTTATATTTGTTTACATTTGTATTTCCTCATTTATTTCAGGACTGAATTCATAGCCATATTTACTTATATCATGCACGTGCATATTTATTTATTTAACATTGACTGAAATGGTGTTCCAATCATCTCAGCTATCAGACACGTGCATCATCCAGAAGGTTCCACCTCGTCTGCTCTCCTGCTGGGCTTCCAGAGATGCTCCTCTGCAGTGGGTCGGCTCCCTTCTACTCCCCTCCTCCCCCCTCCTCCCTTCTACTCCCCTCCTCCCCCCTCCTCCCCTCTACTCCCCTCCTCCCCCACCTCCTCCCCTCTCTTCCCCTCCTCCCACCCCCCACCTCCCCCCACCCCTCTCTTCCCCTCCCCCCACTCCTCTCCTGCCCTCTTCCCATCACTCTTCCCCCCTCTCCTTCCCCCACCCCTCTCCTCCCACCCCTTGTTCCAATCCAGTTCTACCTTTTGGCGGAATTCCTGTTGGGATGTAATGGGCTCCAATCTACCTCCCGTAGCCCAACTGTGAGGCTGCCTGTCCTGTTCTGACAGGGGGGCAGGGGGGCAGGGAACCAGGGGGCTCGTTGACCAACAGTCAAGTCCTCCTTCAACCTCTTACCAGCTCTGTCGGATTGAGATGAATTTTTTTCTCTTAACCTCATATTCAGAAATCTCATCTGATCCAATTAAAAACTGTGGCAGAAGGTTTTATGTTCATATGTGCAGAGTGCGTGGTGTGTGTGTGTGTGTGCATTGCCGTTTCCATGTCAGGGTGAGTGTGTGTGTGTGTGTGTGTGTGTGTGTGTGTGTGTGTGTGGATGGGGGTTTTTGTGCTGTTAGCCTAGTCCAGTCCCTGGGTGCTTCATTATATACGATGTCTTCTGTATGTTTCACAGTGGTCACACACCAACCCCCATCCCTCCTTTCGCTCTCTCTCTTTCTCCACCGTCTCTCTCTCCTCCTACAGCACACACACACATGCACAGATGCACATACACACAAACGCTTCCAGCCCCCACATCCACAAATGAATAGATCTCATAAGGTAAACCATGAAATAATAGTTAAATAATATTCAGCCTTCAATATTGTAGCCTCACAGTAAAGTTTATTCCGATGTGACCAGTTTGTCTTCATCAAACTGAAGCCAAGTGTGGCTTAGGACTAAATCACATATGAGTGAGTGTGTGTGTGTGTGTGTGTGAATTCTCTCTGTTGCCTGAGTGTGAATAGTGCACCAGCGGCCCCCCTCCCCTCTTCTTCCTCCTCCCCCCTCCACCCCCCATCCCCCCTCTTCCTCTTCCCCTCTTCCTCCTCCATCCCCCCCGTCCTCCTCCTCCCCCCATCCCCACCTCCTCCTCCCCCCCTTCTCCCCCCATCCTCCCTCTTTCTCCTCCTCCTCTTCCCCCCATTCCCTCCTCCTCCTCCTCCCCCCCTCCTCCTCCTCCTCCTCCTCCTCCCCCCCTCCTCCCCCTCCTCCCCATCCTCCTCCTCCTCCCCCTCCTCCTCCTCCTCCTCCTCCCCCTCCTCCTCCTCCCCCCCGTCCTCCTCCTCTTCCCCTGCCTGCTAGCAGAATATTTCAGCTTCTTTCTGGCTCTGGTTCCTGGCAGGCATCCTGGCGGCTCGCAGGGGGAACAATTCCACAAAGTGGCATGAATTAATGCGGCTAATTAACACCACGTTAATTATTTGTAAATTGTGTGTTTGGGTACACATTACTTGAGAGGCATATGTTCCTCGTCGTGTTCGCCCAAAAACGAGCGTGCGCTAATCCTGTCTCTCAAGTGAGGACATCTGAAGACGAGCCAATCGGAACGCTAGATGGTGTGAAGATGAAGGAAGCGTAGAGAGAGGAACCGGCGCGAGGAGGGGAAAGATTCAAAACAGACTTGTTTCTCTGTGTGTGTTGGACTACAAGGAGGAGACAGATTCCTGTTTTGTTGTTGTCGTTAATTAGTGCGGTGTTTTGTTACCGTGAGCACAGTAATCATCTCAACAACCTGGGGGCCCGTCTCTCTACCACGGGGGCCCTAGACTGGTGATGTTGGGGAGGGAACACAAATGTGCTTGTGTAGACACCAAGACATACCTCATTCCCACTGAGACCATATAGACTGCAATACATCCAGTGCAGTTAGCTTATCTAGACTAAATATGCTTCATTAAGATAATTATCGAGAATTTGCAATGTTTCTATTTCATTGGAAATATTTGACCACCTGCTACCCCCTCCTATAGTATGTACAGTAGATCATTTAGAAGCCTAGAATACTGATGGGGTAATAACTGGCTTTGGAGCTTGAAACCTTGGAGGCCACGGTGCCTGCTACACATCTAGCAGGGTGTGTCTGGAAGCTGGGTGCCTTGTGAGGCTGATTCTGTGTTTAGAAGGAATGACTCGCTGCAAGCTTCTGGGAAGGGAAGGTGTGCACCAAGCATGTCTCTTTTACCTCTCTTTTCTCTCTTGTTCTCTCCCCCCTGTTCTCTAGATGTGCTACCCCGTTCTGCGGTTCTCTCTTTCACTTTACTGTCCCTCTTTTCTTTGAAAGCGTCTCTCCTTCTTTGTTCTCTCTAGCCTGTCTTGGTTCCCTCTCCTGCAGTTCCCCCTTTCCTCCGTTAAGCCGCTCTTCCACCTTCTTCTCTCCTCCTCCTCCCTCCTTCTCCCCTCCTCCCTCCCTCTCTCTCCCTCCTCCTCCCTCCCTCTCTCTCCCCTCCTCCTCCCACCCTCCCTCTCTCCTCCTCCCACCCTCCCTCTCTCCTCCTCCTCCCTCCCTCTCTCCTCCTCCTCCCTCCCTCTCTCTCCCCTCCTCCTCCCTCTCTCTCCCTCCCTCCCTCTCTCTCCCCTCCTCCTCCCTCCCTCTCTCCCTCCTCCCTCCCTCTCAGCTCCACTACTTGGCTCACTTTGTTTTTCAACGGTGAAGAGAAGGGGGGGGGGGGGGGGGGGGGGCAGAGAGATATGGTGGATGTGGGGAGGGGGGAGAGGAGAACGGTTGCAATCAGAGAAAGAGGAGTTATTTACACATATAGAATCAAATCTTTCTTCCTCCTCTCCCTCCTCCTCCACCTCCTCTCCCTCCTCCTCCACCTCCTCTCCTTCCTCCTCCACCTCCTCTCCTTCCTCCTCTCCCTCCTCCTCCACCTCCTCTCCCTCCTCAACCTCCTCTCCCTCCTCCTCTTCCACCTCCTCTCCATCCTCCTTCTCCTCCTCCACCTCCTCTCCTTCCTCCTCCTCCACCTCCTCTCCCTCCTCGACCTCCTCTCCCTCCTCCTCTTCTACCTCCTCTCCTTCCTCCTCCTTCACCTCCTCTCCTTCTTCCTCCTCCACCTCCTCTCCCTCCTCCTCCACCTCCTCTCCCTCCTCCTCTCCTTCCTCCTCCTCCTCCTCTCCTTCCTCCTCCACCTCCTCCTCTCCCTCCTCCTCTCCTTCCTCCTCCTCCTCCTCCTCCTCTCCTTCCTCCTCCACCTCCTCTCCCTTCTCCTTCTCCTCCACCTCCTCTCCCTCCTCCTCCACCTCCTCTCCCTTCTCCTTCTCCTCCTCCACCTCCTCTCCCTCCTCCTCCACCTCCTCTCCTTTCTCCTCCTCCACCCTCTCCTTTCTCCTCCTCTCCCTCCTCCTTCTCCTCCTGCAGCTTCTCCTCAAGCTGTAGCTCACACGGCCTAACATTTTAGATGTTTATTTAGTCATGCCCGACTTTATCGAATTTGAAAAAACATACCAGTCACGGGTACTTCCCTCTCTCTCTCCTTCCTTCTCTCTCTCTTTCCTTCACTCTCTCTCTTGCTCTCCCTCTGTCCCACCCTCCCCCTTCCTCCCTCCCTTCCTCTGGAGAACCCACTGCTCAGTCATAACCTAGGGAGTGTCCCTCCACTCTCTGGGGGACATTTCTAAATTCAGTTTTATTTCCTTCGCCTTTCTCCCCAGGGGGAGACGTGGAATATAATTCCACCCAGCAGAGTGTTGACTTTGAGATGGATTATTTCTGCTTCAAATCAGAGGCTGTGCTTCTGTGTAATGTAACGCTACGTTTTACAGGCAATGCTATAATGATGAATATTTGACAGAATAACAGAGACTTGTTACATTACTTGTTACGCACGAGGAAATGTAGGATGAAGGGTTCACAGCATGGTCCTGGTAACGAAGGCAGACTGCAATTTCAACAACAGTTCACTTTGGAGAACACTGTACCTGCAGTGCTTTGGATAGCCTGTCATCTTTAACAAATTGAATATTCAGATAGTCTTGTAGCCTGACTGATAAAAGGCACTCGTCAGGATTTTGCATAATATCACGTGTATCCAAAAGCCTGATCTTTTGAAATCACCCATTATATTATTGTTCACAGAGGAAAGACAGAAGACACAAGCTATCCTGAGGGCAAAAGGCTTTTGACTTACTTTCCACATTCCTTCTCCTGCTCTCGTTTGGATTGATGAATAACTGAACCCTTCATGTACTCCTTGTGTTGTCTGTGCGATCTCTACTCCTCTATACAAACATCCACCGATTGTTAATTATGTTTGTTGACGGTGATACAAACACATCAGACATTTTATAAACTGCTGGTAAAATTACGTACTGCTTGGTATTGCTGTAGAGTTTGTTTTGATGCTGCTAACAGTATGTGGAAAGTAACGTGAAAGCAGAACTGTAGGGTTGTAAGGTTTACACCGGAAGAATCTACCGACAGAGAAACGTTAACCAAACTGGCGTTCCTCCACACACCAGTACCGTACGACGTACGGTGGCTAATCGAATGTGATGTAGTCCTCAAACAACTCTCTTAGTCAGCAACTCATTAATGGAGTTAGAGGTCCTCTTGACCCAGTGATGACAAGGGACTTATCTCTCTCCCTCTCCCCCTCCCCCTCCCCCTCCCCCTCCCCCTCCCCCTCCCCCTCCCCCTCCCCCTCCCCCTCCCCCTCCCCCTCCCCCTCCCCCTCCCCCTCCCCCTCCCCCTCCCCCTCCCCCTCCCCCTCCCTCCAGCCATCGGACGGACTCTGATCCCACGTTACTTCTCCACGGTGTTCGAAGGCGGAGTCACTGACCTCTACTACATCCTGAAACACGCCAAGGAGTCCTTCCACAACTCCTGCATCACGGTGGACTGCGATCAGTGCACCATGGTCACGCAGCAAGGGAAACCAATGTTTACAAAGGTAAGAGCTGACCCAGGACCTGTCAGTGTGAATAATTCATCACAGCAGATGATAATCGGCCAAGTGAGGCATTTAACTGGTCAAAGATCAAATCAATTCTTTGAGAAAAAAAATCTTTCTTTGGATGTGTGTGTAATTCAATTAGGGCTGAAACCGGCTTGTCTGCAATCACAAGGCTGATATGGTGTACAGTAAAGGTTGATGAAAGGCCTGCCGATGAAAGGCATTTGCTGTGAAGTGTGTGATGTGTTGGACTTTGTCTGCATCACTTGAGAACTGTAGGCATATATAAATATAAAAAACAATATAGACAATATATATAGATATCGGTACATACTAAAGATGCTAAGAGAAGGGGTTTTTGAACATAGCTGTAGCCGCTATGATCGCCTTGCTCGTCAGTACACCTCCCCCCTAACCCTGGGTACACCTCCCCCCTGACCCTAGGTACACCTCCCCCCTAACCCTGGATACACCTCCTCCCTAACCCTGGATACACCTCCCCCCTAACCCTGGGTACACCTCCCCCCTAACCCTGGCTACACCTCCCCCCTAACCCTGGGTACACCTCCCCCCTGACCTGGCTACACCTCCCCCCTAACCCTAGGTACACCTCCCCCCTAACCCTGGGTACACCTCCCCCCTAACCCTGGGTACACCTCCCCCCTGACCCTGGGTACACCTCCCCCCCTAACCCTAGGTACACCTCCCCCCTAACCCTGGGTACACCTCCCCCCTAACCCTGGCTACACCTCCCCCCCTGACCCTGGGTACACCTCCCCCCCTGACCCTGGGTACACCTCCCCCTCTGACCGGACGGTATTCATACCGATGAGTGAGTTGAAGCGGTTCAACTCGATTGTGCATCTGCTCTCTGCGCATCATGCACACCTCAGGTACATACGACCTGAACACGGCCATCTACCAGAGGGGACGCTCTGCAGCATGGCTTGATTCAGATCACTAGCAGGCTGGGAGTGCCTCTGCTGACTGTCTGCTGAATTTCAATCAAGGCGCTAGAAAAAGAGGCTAAAGAGATGCCATGTACCATGAGTCTGAACACAGCAGTGAGGCAGACTGCATGATTTTAACAGTCACACATTTCAAGCCTGTAAAACTACATTACCCACAAAGCCCCAAGCCTCTGCACTGAAACAGGAAGCAAAGTGTAACAGGAAGCAGAGTGTAACAGGAAACAAAGTGTAACAGGGAGCAGCATGTAACAGGGAGCAGAGTGTAACAGGAAGCAGAGTGTAACAGGAAGCAGAGTGTAACAGGAAGCAGAGTGTAACAGGGAGCAGAGTGTAACAGGGAGCAGAGTGTAACAGGAAGCAGAGTGTAACAGCAGGCAGAGTGTAACAGGAAGCAGAGTGTAACAGGAAGCAGAGTGTAACAGGGAGCAGAGTGTAACAGGAAGCAGAGTGTAACAGGGAGCAGAGTGTAACAGGAAGCAGAGTGTAACAGGAAACAAAGTGTAACAGGGAGCAGCATGTAACAGGGAGCAGAGTGTAACAGGAAGCAGAGTGTAACAGGAAGCAGAGTGTAACAGGGAGCAGAGTGTAACAGGGAGCAGAGTGTAACACGGAGCAGAGTGTAACAGGGAGCAGAGTGTAACAGGAAGCAGAGTGTAACAGGGAGCAGAGTGTAACAGGGAGCAGCATGTAACAGGGAGCAGAGTGTAACAGGGAGCAGAGTGTAACAGGAAGCAGAGTGTAACAGGGAGCAGAGTGTAACAGCGAGCAGAGTGTAACACGGAGCAGAGTGTAACAGGGAGCAGAGTGTAACAGGAAGCAGAGTGTAACAGGGAGCAGAGTGTAACAGGGAGCAGAGTGTAACAGGAAGCAGAGTGTAACAGGGAGCAGAGTGTAACAGGAAGCAGAGTGTAACAGGGAGCAGAGTGTAACAGGGAGCAGAGTGTAACAGGAAGCAGAGTGTAACAGGGAGCAGAGTGTAACAGGAAGCAGAGTGTAACAGGAAGCAGAGTGTAACAGGGAGCAGAGTGTAACAGGGAGCAGCATGTAACAGGAAGCAGAGTGTAACAGGGAGCAGCATGTAACAGGGAGCAGAGTGTAACAGCAAGCAGAAGTGTGACAGTAAAAAAACAAAGAAGCGTGAAGAAATTGTGGAATGAACAAAACTGTAAAAATAATATTGTAACTGGTTCTAAAAAGATTGAGCCAAATTATGTATATACTGTATACATTTAAGACACTAAACAACCCAGATTACATTTACTTAACAAACCCCGTTTGTGGAAGGGAAGAAAAAAATAATAATTAAAAAAAATTCCAATAAGAGAGAGACGGTCTCTCTCAGCTCACAGCCCCTGAGCTCTGGAGTACTGAATCTCAATCAGGTCTGCCTCGCGCCTCTCCTCCTTCCCTCCCTCCCTCCCTCCCTCTCCCTCTCCCCATCCCCCCCTCCCCCCATCCCTCATCCCTGGAGAAATCATTCCCCTCTCACTCTCTCTCTCTCTCTCTCTCTCTTTCTCTCCTCGGCCCAGAGGGAAAAGCCCTTTGTGATCCCGCTGGGAATGATCTGGATGTGCAAACGGGGGATGTGAGGGCGGTAGAGGTGTAGGGGGGGAAGGTGTGTGTGTGTGTGTGTGTGTGTGTGAGGGGGAGGGGTGGCAGGGTGGGGTGAGGTGGCGGGGTGTTGATCTGGCCAACGAGACCCCCCGCTGAGCCTTTTTGGTATCCCATCACCTCTATTCACTTCCCAGCAGGCTGTACTACACCTGGGGTGTGTGAGTGTGTGTGTGGGGGCCAGGGCCAGGGCCCAGGCCTTGTTAGCCAGCCCCAGGAGGGAGGGCCTCCCTGGGCTGAGAGAGGAGCCAGACAGCTTCATCCCATCACCCTCCAACACTGGAGAAGCCTCCAGTGTTTACCACCGTCAGGAGAAAAGTCACGTTTGCAAGGGGGACTCGCATGCATCGCGTTGACATCTTCAGCGTTTACAGTGCAGCACTTCCTGTGCCGTCAACAACCACAGGCGGTACAGTTGGGGATGTACTGTGGTGGGAGCTGCGATGCTGACGTTGTGAGGATTCGCTGCTTCTCTGCACTTAGACCCTGGCTGGCCGTGTGTGGAGAGAGATTTACGACCCCACTCTAAAATCAAAATAAGGTTGTTCTCAGTGGGGTCTCATCAGTTTAATTCAGCGGGGTCGTGCCGTTCTCGCTTTGGTTCAATCCTCAGAAGGATCACAACAAGGGTTGTGTATGAATGATCCATGTTGTGGAGAGATACAGTAGTTGAATGACAAGGCAGTTTAGGTCATGTAGTAATCGGATTGATCACCTGTGGGAAGGGTTTGTGTGCAGTCACTTCTGTGATGCTAAGTTGTTGTGGTGTTTACATTACTGGATGTATCGTCTATTGGACTTGCTCTTTTGTCTGGGCCCGAGGTCATCCGTCAGATAAACAGTTGGAGTTATAATCAAAGTAGAATTAAGGCCTTTCCATTGTCCATTAAACACTTAATGCTGGATTATTTTCAAACATTGCTTAACGCTGCACTAATCCATACTAATCTACTAAATACATCCACATTTTCAGACAGAATGTCCATCAACATTATCAGAGCAAATGCAGCCAAACGTGTTTCCGATAGAGAGCTTGGATCCAGGAAAATGAGTATATTTTCGAGATATCTCTAAATATGAACTGCTGACTGCAGCTAACAGGGAGGCTAAGCCTTGGCTGGTTGTGTGAGGAGATACCATGTTCTCCTCTCAGGATGAGGAAGCAGACTAACACTGCACTGGAAGGGGTTAAATCACATATTCAATGGTTTAGGAGCTGCATGCAGAGAAAAAAAAAATCCCTTTTTTTTTTATATACTTTTTATTTTTCCGGCGTGGCGGAGCTAGCTAGCAGCAACTCGGGGCCTGTTTGCCCGCCAGCTTCTTTCTTGTTGATCCTCCAGAGACCATCTGTGCTAGGGGCATTGATTAGAGTGTGTCTGCTGGGATTACATCTTTTCGGTTGCCATGCCAACTAATCAGCTGATTTTCTTTTTTTTTTTCTTTTTCCCTCCTCCCTCTCCCCTCCTCTCCTCGCCTGCTCTGGCTCACTCCTCTCCCCTGGTTGCCACAGCAACGAAACATAGGGAAACGCAAGGGCCCCGGCAAAGCGCTGAATTCTGCTGAAGGCAAAATATGTGTTTTTTCCTCTCTCTCCCTCTCTCTCCCTCTCTCTCTCTCTCTCTCCCTCTCTCTCTCTCTCCCTCTCTGTCTCTTAATTGGAAGCTCACTCTGACCCAAAGATCCTTTGTCTCTCCTGTAAACACACCTTTCTCTATATTTTTTTAAGTCGTGGTCTGGAAAAGCAGGCACTCTAACTAAGCACAGCTCCAAAAATAGTGTGCATTAGCAGTCTGCTCCTCTACCAGGAGCTACAGTCTGCTCCTCTACCAGGAGCTACAGTCTGCTCCTCTACCAGGAGCTGCAGTCTGCTCCTCTACCAGGAGCTACAGTCTGCTCCTCTACCAGGAGCTACAGTCTGCTCCTCTACCAGGAGCTGCAGTCTGCTCCTCTACCAGGAGCTACAGTCTGCTCCTCTACCAGGAGCTACAGTCTGCTCCTTTACCAGGAGCTACAGTCTGCTCCTCTACGAGGAGCTACAGTCTGCTCCTCTACCAGGAGCTACAGTCTGCTCCTCTACCAGGAGCTACAGTCTGCTCCTCTACCAGGAGATACAGTCTGCTCCTCTACCAGGAGATACAGTCTGCTCCTATTCCAGGAGCTACAGTCTGCTCCTCTACCAGGAGCTACAGTCTGCTCATCTACCAGGAGCTACAGTCTGCATCTCTACCAGGAGCTACAGTCTGCTCCTCTACCAGGAGCTACAATCTGCTCCTCTACCAGGAGCTACAGTCTGCTCCTCTACCAGGAGCTACAGTCTTCTCCTATACCAGGAGCTACAGTCTGCTCCTCTACCAGGAGCTACAGTCTGCCCCTCTACCAGGAGCCGGTCTGCAACACATGAACATCCAGTTGTTGTTTATGAAACAAAATCATTTTGTTTGGAGCTAATTAAACGGACGACTGCATGTCAGGGAGAGATGTGTGACTGTGAGATAAGAAACAGCTCAGTGGTTAGAGCATTTGACTACAGATCAAGGGGGGGGGATCGCAGGTTTAATTCCTTCTCCGTACGTCACTTTGGATGAAAGCGACTGCTAAGTGAACGCATCACTGTGATTAAGTGAGCCGTGTTGTTGTGTGTGTGTGACCTGTGTTGTTGTGTGTGTGTGACCTGTGTTGTTGTGTGTGTGTGACCTGTGTTGTTGTGTGTGGACAGGTGTGTACAGAGGGACGTCTCATCCTAGAGTTTGCCTTCGATGACCTGATGAGGATCAAGACCTGGCACTTCACCATCAGACAGTACAGAGAGCTCATCCCTCGAAGCATACTGGCCATGCACGTAAGTCACACACACACACACACACACACACACACACACACTCTTATATACACACATACACACACGGACATCTTCAACATGTGTTGGACCACTCCTGTCCTCTTAGGTGTCCCTTTGAACACACCCCTCCAGTCACTACCAAGACACCAACTAATATTCTGTGCTGCCTGGGCCACCGCAAAGTCACTAGCTATTCATGAGCACAGGAATTTAAATGCCAACAAAGCAGTTTGAAAAGTGTTCCAATTTAGACTGGATTTTATAAACCAATTTATGTGCGAGACATCAAAGGCGGCTTTGGATAAAAGACAGCCCTTTGCCGGGAAATTAAAAATTATAAATATACAACAAAAACAAGTTCAACTGAATAATCACCTTAATTCCCATAAGTGTTATAAACATTACACAGAAAGGGCACTTTAAGGTGCAACTTATAGGTACCGTTTCGAAATCTGGTATGTCCTCCTATGAGTCACGTGTCTACATAATATGTTTACTCTGCATATGCATTCAACCTCTAACCTAAACAACACCTCATAGCTCTTTCCACACCTGACAGACACAACGTCAATGTTTTCCTCGGTCCTCAGGGCCCAAAGGTAGATTTTAGAAGGTTTTTTTTTTGTACAGCCAGCCTTCTTCTGGGTTCAAATCTTCATATTAAATTCACACACCATTAAATTGCCCCCCGTGGGTGTTCACACTTCTGCCAGGAGAGAGGGGTGTGGTGGGCTTAGTCCGGATGTGTGTTGCTCCGTGTGAATGATGCGCAAACGTGAGTTAGCTGTTGTGATCCTCGACTTATGCGGCACAGAGACAGGATTGTGACTCAGAAATGAAGAAATGCACAAAGGCACACACAGACACACACAGACACTGAAGAGGTCTGTCATTAACACACACACAGACACACATGCAGTTTTAAGCATTCAGCTCTGGAATGGTGCTCAATGCTGTTGTCGGTAACCATGGTTTTCAAGGAATGGTCTTATGGTCAAATCCTGGTGTGTATACCCACTTTCTAAATCCAAATACACATAGACCTACATAAACATCCATTTAAAAGATCTCCAGAGATTATTATTTTTGAATAGGCGCCAGATCAGCCTGTAGATTCAAAAATGACTTTGCCATGTTTGAAACAGCTTTAGAAAGAAATCTTAAACAAGAAATCTCCTCTCCTTCACTCCTCGTGTTGTGTACAGTAGAGGAAGGCTTGATATTTTCCTTCTTGACTCTCTTTTCACCACGATGCAAGCTGAGATGGAGCGATGCATATTTCATAAGGTGGTGAATATGAGTGAGCCTTGAGACTGGGCCATCTCTTGCTTTGTCAATATGTGCAGCTTTTTATGACATATATTTTTTTGCTATAGGAAAAGAAAAAGAGGAGCTGAGAAGCCAGATAGATCATTAGTAAAATAGAACGTTAGCAGAATAGAACGTTAGTAGAATAGAACGTTAGTAGAATAGAACGTTAGCAGAACAGAATGTTAGTAGAACAGAATGTTAGTAGAATAGAACGTTAGTAGAATAGAACGTTAGCAGAATAGAACGTTAGCAGAACAGAACGTTAGTAGAATAGAACGTTAGCAGAATAGAACACAACTTCAGATTTATTTAAACTCTCTAAAAAGGTGACAGGTTATCTCATGAATCATAGGGCTGTGTGTGAACTACCAGGACAGTAACAGACAGTTTGCTTGTGGATTCAAGCAGCGGACATGGAATTTTGATAGAAGGATAGTTGCCGGCAGTAATAGCCCCGGCTGTTGGGTTAATTTCTTTCACAGTAATTAGCAATCTAGGAAGGAGTTCTCCAGTAAGTGCTCATTGTACTGGCCTTCACCAACAGGCACAAGACCCACAGGTGCTGGAGCAGCTTTCTAAAAACATCACCCGCATGGGCCTGACCAACTTCACCCTCAACTACCTCAGGGTAAGAGCCCCGCTGCCTCTCTGTTTTCCTCTCCCTCCCTCCCTCCCTCTCTGTCTCCCTCCCTCCCTCTCTGTCTCCCTCCTTCTCTCTCTGTCTCTGTCTCTGTCTCTTTCTCCCTCCCTCCCTCCCTCCCTCCCTGTCTCCCTCCCTCCCTGTCTCCCTCCCTCCCTGTCTCCCTCCCTCCCTCTCTGTCTCCCTCCCTGTCTCCCTCCCTCCCTCCCTGTCTCCCTCCCTCCTTCCCTGTCTCCCTCTCTGTCTCCCTCTCTGTCTCCCTCTCTGTCTCCCTCCCTCCCTCCTTCCCTGTCTCCCTCTCTGTCTCCCTCCCTCCTTCCCTGTCTCCCTCTCTGTCTCCCTCCCTCCCTGTCTCCCTCCCTCCTTCCCTGTCTCCCTCCCTCTCTGTCTCCCTCCCTCTCTGTCTCCCTCCCTCCCTGTCTCCCTCCCTCCTTCCCTGTCTCCCTCCCTCTCTGTCTCCCTCCCTCTCTGTCTCCCTCCCTCTCTGTCTCCCTCCGTCTGTCTGTATGTTTTGTTCACATGTCCATACTAAAGTGAAAGTGAACACTCTTCACTTGAGTCTATATTCCTTTAATCAACGCATAACTCCCTCAGAGGTAACCTTATGTGTGTCCTTGTTTACTTTTTAGGTACATTCTCTGATGTATTTATAACATATACTTAGCGAAAGTACTGGATAAGCTGTCTGAGAAGGAATACATTAGTACATACATAGTCATTATTTCAGAGGGCTTTGTTTGCTCTTTTTCTGTCCACGGCTGAGTGACAGCTACGATTTCCAAATGGGAGAACAAGAGAACGAAAGAGAGAGGGTGAGCGAGAGCGAGAGAGGGAGCGAATTAATTGGATAGAGAAAATTAGCATAACATTAATGAACACTCCCTGTTGAGACTCATAATTGTGAAATGCTGCGCAGTAGCCAAGGAACATCCACTGTTTATTATGACTGCGGAGAGAGAAAGAGCTTTTGGGGATATTTTAATGGCCATTCTTTACATTTTGTGATAGTGGGGGGGAGGAGGGGAGGGGGGGAGGGGGGAAGGGAAGGGTTGAAGAGGGTCTCTGTGTTGCTGTTTTCATTTTCAGCCCTTCAAGGTTCTAGTTTACTGCCACAATTAGAAACCTTTCAGGAATGCATTTACTTTTTATAATCTCGCCGACGAAAACCAAACATAATCCAGTCATCTATAATCCAATCTTTTTTTTTTTCTGTCGCTCTCCAGTGATTTATCCAAATTATTTCGGAGTCTCTGAATTACTCTCAGCCAGCTTCATTAGAAAAGCCAGCCTGTTTGTGTTTCAGCAATACATGCTGGTCTGGTGGAGAACTTGGCAGGCTTTCCCAGGTGAAGGGTGGGTTCTATACCCAAAAAGAATATAGTGTAAACATCGGTCTTCCGCCAGCTGAACTGATTTTATGTTATCTGAACATTGCTGGGTGTTGAAGTAAAATACACCCTTTCCCCGCACAAATGCCGTCCTTATTGTCTTTCGAAAGGCGCTTTCCCACCATTTATCAGTTCTTCCTTTAAGGGTGACGGCTTCCTGGCTAAGGGTCAAAACCGGTCCTGTCCAAACCGGTCCTTCTTTTACTTGTTTTTTGCCGTCGGCCTGTTTAAGTCTTTCCATGTATTAGGGTTGCTGGCTTCCTACCGTTCTGCCTGTAAATAGCTCTTGTTTTCAGGCTCAAATCCAGGGATTGTTCGCTGTGCTGCTGGAGGATATTGCAGTGTCAGGAAGAGAATATCAGTAGAGAGCATGGGCTTAGAGGGCTGTTCCCATTGCCTACCACTCAGCACCGCACTGTAGAAACAAGCCCAAACTAACACTGGACGCAGGTGTGTGTGTGTGGGTGTGTGTGTATCATAAACTAAAATGCTCCTTTGTGCACCTTTGTGGTCCACAGCTGTGTGTCATACTGGAGCCCATGCAGGAACTCATGTCGAGGCACAAGACCTACAACCTCAGTCCTAGGGACTGTCTGAAGACATGCCTGTTCCAAAAGTGGCAGAGGATGGTGGCTCCCCCAGGTAACATTTGCAATGCCTACCTAACCAAGCCCGCTTCTTTGACAGAAGCAGTCCAAATAACAGAAGGTAATGAAATGTTTTGATCGCATGATTTGTATTACTGAATGTCTATCCGTATTTCACAGTGCTTGAAAAATGTATTCTACATGTTTGAAATTCATCAGAAATGTCTCCTGAATCTTAATTGCGACCTAGCGGGCGTGTCAGATTTTTGATGGATGGTAAGGGAGGGAGGGGGGATTGGGGTTCTTGATAATAGTTGGTTTAAATTGGTCGTGCGCGGTCTTAAGCTGGAGGAAAAAACGAGCAGAATTCTGGACACATTTGAGGGCTACAAATTACTGCAATGTTCGCCGAGTCGTGACGAGATGTCTTTAAAAACCAACACCAGTACAAACCCTCTGACTCAAACCTGTGTTACTAGGAGGGTAGCTGAACTTTAATTAAGAGGGTCCACTGTAATCAAACCACCAAATCCAACTCCCTCGCCAGCGACCTCCCAAGTGTACCGTGCAGACTGTTCACTTTGAAAAGGAAAATGGAGTTTCACAGGATTAAAGTCAGAACGCTCCTGAACTGACACGTTGAAAAGGAGTTTCGGAGCCACTGTCAGCGACTTAATTGTGCACAGTGGGAGACGATTATGGTCATGTAGTTTCCATACATTAACTGCATGGTAATGCAGAAAATGATACACCGTCCCCAGTTACTTTACACCTAAACACTACATGCTTTTGTAAAATCCGTTGTGTAACAATATGTTTTTATTAATATGTTCTTCCATACCAGTCAAGCACATATGGTATATTACAGCAAGAATCATTTTAACCAAAGGTTGTTATTGTAATCCAAGATGTTCTTGTTTCTAAGATCCGTTTTGTTAGACAATAGAGAGGTGTCCTGTCTCTTACTCCAACGTCGATACTTTGACCCAGACTGAAACCGAATTGTTCTGCTGAACCGTAATGGCGGTTTCCTTATTAGCTCTGTTTTTCGTCTTTCCTCCCATTATTCCCGGGCCGGGAAAATGGTCCAGCCGTAGTCAGGAAGGAAGAGGGGAGGCATTTCAGCCCTGATAAGTGTTTTGGGTGGAAATGGAAGTGAATTTTAGTGCGTCACTCTCACAAGATCAGGGAAGCCAAAAAAGGTTGTCAGTGACAATGGGCCACATGTCCTTCTCCTCGGTGTGTCAGCGCTGAGGCCTGACAGCGTGCGAGCCTTCTGTGTCCTCTCAGCCTGCCGTAGCCTCTGCTCGGTCACCACAAGAGTTTGACTTTTGCTTGTTGAGCAGAGATTCAATATCAAAGCATCTCCCTTGGTGTGATTAGTAAGAACCTCGAAAAAATGTATTTCATTTTTGAAGATCACACACGATGGTTATTTGTCTCAATGGGATGATAAAGGATGCTGTTATTTTCACAAGCACCCTGGACATTTCAAATAAATACAACGGATGTGTTTCAGAAATTATTGTAGAGTTTAGGAGCATTTCTACCTCTACTGTACTAATACTAATACGAATCTCATCACTTCACTTGTCAATAGATTACTTAGATAATCCCAGTCAGGGCAGTCTAAAAGTTATTTATAGATGTAAAAATACGTGTTTTATTGAAGCATGATTCCATTGGAAGAAAAAGCCTTGTATTTACATTGCAGTGAATGTACAACCATCTTCCAATCTGCCTGTTGACATATCTTGTCTCTATTTCTGACACATTTAGTAATACAATAACAACGTTAATAAAACCCAAATCATTTTGGTTCCGGTTTCAGCTGGACACCCACAGAACTTCAAAACGGAAATATTTCCCACGAATCACAAAAAAGGTACCTTTTCTGTCTTCTACTGTGAGCTTTTAATAGATGTAGCCTTACAGTAGCGTCACGTTTTAAGGGAGGGGCATTCTCTTGCTGAACAGAATGCCATGAAATACATTTTGTGTGCATATTCATCATGGATGCTCAACTGCAAAGAAAGAATCCGACCATTCAAACACTATACACATTTTGATCCACTAAACACTTCGCTAAGAAAATCCTCACTGCTGAAAAGAATTGATTAAAAACACCATGCTGTATCATTACGTGTATCATTACGTGGTAATAGTTTGACATTAAATACTGACGCAAACCTTTCCTCTCAAACATGATGAGACAGAGAGAAGACTGCTACAGATGGCATATCCCTACAGATTTAGATCATGGATGTGTTCATTTTCACAGTTGAGCACATGCAGTATAATTTAAGTGTTGTGCCACAGGTCAGAATCTTAAACACATGTATATGACACTGAGCAGCAAAGCTCTCTGTTGAGCAGTTATGCACATGACCCAGGTTGCTTCTTACTAGTGCATGTCACGGGAGATGTTAACAAGTGTGATTTCACCGCGGAAGAAAGCGAAGCATGGTTCTCCCTAGAGTTGCCACTCTGTCTGTGCGTGTGTGTTGTGTGTGTGTGTCTGCTTGATGTGTGTGTGTGTGTGTGTGTAAGAAGTGCAGGATGGTTATGTGTGTGGTGTGTGTGTGTGAGCTGTGCATGATCGGTACGTGTGCGATGCGTGTGTGTGAGTGTTGAATGCGTATGTGTGATGTGTGTGAGACGTGTGTGTGTGTGTGTGTGCATGTGTGTGTGTGTGCTACCTTGTGTGTTGCTTTATGTTGCCTGTTTGGCTTCTGTTTCTCTTGCTGGTCGCGCCAAAGCTGAGCCCGCCAGACAAACCGCCACAAAGAGGAGGAAAAGGAAGAACTCAGCCAGCAGTGCCAACAGCGGCGTCGGCAACACCAACAAGAAACGCAGCCCCGCCACTAACTTCAGCCTCTCCAGTCAGGTACCTGTAAGCATCAACGCCACTGGGTTTGGTCTTCCTATCTTTATACACACACACACACATACAGTACATACACACACACACACACGACGAACATACGAAAGACAAACAGAACCTGATCTATTTACAGCCTATGTAGAGATTTCAGGGATTATTCTGTGTCAGTAAACTGTAACAAAGACATCTGACACAGTTGAGGTTAAACAGACCCTTAAACACCTCCACATAGAGCCTGGGGAGAAGACGCTATTGGCTTTCTGTTGTTTACCATGGGATCCATCCTTGGCTATATAGCCTAAAGGTTTAGCTGCTGTCTGCCTAGTCTTCCTGGTTGGCTATTGTTTTTACTCAGTGGGAAGCAGTGAACTTTGTGGGTTATTCCTCCCATGTCCTTAGAGGTTGGGGTTCTTAATCCACAAAAGGCATATCTCTCCCCTCTGTCCCTTCTCGCTCTCTCTCTCTCTCGCTCTCTCTCTCTCGCTCTCTCTCTCTCTCTCTGTCTCGCTCTGCCTCTCTCTCTCTTTCACTTTCTCCCTTTTCCTCTCGCTTTCTTTCTCTCTCTTTTTTTTCTCTCTTCCTCCTTATTCTCTCTGTCTCCCCCCTCTTTCTATTTCTTGCCCCTCTATATTTTCCTCTCTACCTTTTTCTCTAATTCTGTCTCTATATCTCTCTCTGGTCTTTTTTTTCTTTGCTTCTCCGTCTCTTACCCTTCCTTTTTCAAATTATAATTTTTTTGGATGCACACACAAATACTGCACACACACACACAACCCTTTTCTCCATGTCTTCCTCTCTCTCGGACAAGCACATCCACAAACACACATAACTACCCCCCCCCCCCCCCTCACACACACACACACTGTCCCCCCCTATTTTTTTGTCTTAAAAAACACAGCGATGACATGCGTCTTTAAGAGCAGCCGCGCTGTGGTAACATGCTGGGAACATATGTTGCACGCCTGCTGGCTTTGTCTGAGAAGTTGTTCGTTCGAGGCTGAGCAAAAGCCTACGTGAGTCCAATGACAATAAGGAGCGGACCCTCCGAAGGGGGGAGGAGGAGGGAGGAGGAGGAGGGGGGAGGGGGGAGGAGGGAGGAGGAGGGGGGAGGAGGGAGGAGGAGGGGGGGGAGGGCAGAGGAGGGCGGAGCGGCGGGAGGGGAGCGGCGGTGGGGGGAGCGAGGGGGGTGATATTACATGTTAAACAGCGCCCTCTAGTGGCTGCTGGACTACAGTGAGGATTTTGGTTCAGATTACCTCTGTGGTGAGGGTTCTGAGTGGCTCTAACGGTGCGTTCACACTGCAGCGGGGCGGGCAGAGCGGGGCGTCGGCTTCCAATTCATTTTCTATGTAACCAGGCGTCAACGCCCGCGTAGGGCATTGTGGGAAGGCAAGCAGGGGCGGCAAAAGTTCAATGTTCTCAACTTTATGTAAATGAGGAGCGTGAAACCGCCAGCGATGGCCAATCGGGTTGGTTTCTTGTTTCTTGTAACGTAGCAACTGTTGGTCATAGTAAACATTTCTAGGTTTGACAATTTCAAGATGGAAGAGCAACTCATCATATGCTTGTCTTCATACCCAGTATTGTATGATACGTCTATGTTTGATTACAGAGACTTAAACAAAAAAAATATGCCTGGCGCAGGGTTGCTGAGGTTGTCGGCGTCCCTGGTGTGTTGTATTTTGTACTTTAATTCAGTTTCTTCACATTACGTAACTTTCTTCTGTGCTAGCTGCATAGTCTAGCTAGCTCACCCGGCACACGATTGACATTCAACGCTGAAATGCTGGCTGGCAGCCACTCGCTATCCATACAGTGAATGTGTAGTGGCAAGTCATAATCTAGCGATTGATTGCAGATATATTGAGTAATATAATAAAAGGTTACACATGTCAACGTTTATGTATGCATCTTTTTTTCAAGCCGGAACAAGACCCGTTCCATAGAGTGCGGGTGGCATTTAGTCTTTCACTCGGCCTAAAAAAAGCGTGGAAAAAGATAACCTATTGTGTGCTGTAGATAAGATCATGTCAGATCTAGAATGCTAGTCGGATTTGTGCTTAATGTGTGTAAAAGTTGTATTTTGTCTGCACATTTGCCATGACATTATACGAACTACAACAGTGATTTAAGAGAACTACAGCTCTGAATGAATCTGTCTGACACGCCCCCGAGCGTGGTGCACAGTGGGAAGGCCGGCGGTGCTGAGCGGTAAAAAAGTCTGCAGTGTGAACGCACCGTAATAGGTCCATATGTTTACGGGGGTGACTTTGATTGGCTGTGGGCCCTGAACTGTCATCGTGTTTTTAAGTGTGACTGGAAAATTTACGGATAAATATCTTTGCTGCACGGATTTGTTTATTCCTTTAGGTCCCGCTTTCTTTGTGTCCTCTTCAATCTCCTCGTTAAACTCCTAATTGGTTGGAAATTCCACTTGTTTAAGTTACTGGATGAAAAGCTTCAGTCCTCACCTACTTAAAGAGACAGTTGTTCCCTACGATGAAAAGAGATTCATCTGAACCGTCATTAAAATGCTCTGGTCCTTTCAGTCGAGGGAATTCTTAAGATAATGCTAATGAGATGAGTAGACAAAACGCTATTAATTAGATCACTATTAGCACTCCCTAAAGCTAGTCTCGCCACCAGCTGTTGTCAACCACAGGGCTTTTACTGGCCCAAATTGGCCATAGGTAGGTTGACAGCTATCCTCATAGGAACAGATGGTGAATTCAAGGCTTGTTGGCAATCAGCAAATTTTTTAGCTAATGACTTAATTAGCTATGCAAATTAACGAATCAGGAATTAATGTGGATATTGTCATTTAGTCAAAAAGCTCACCTAAATTAATTAGCGTGATTAAGGCGTAGTATGATGTAGTGGTGTGAGGGGGGGGGGGGGGGGGGGGGGGGTGAGGAGAGCCTTGTCTTGTCTCTTAAATAAACAAACTGGCCCCATGGATCTTCTCTCTTCAAACTTGTGTATCTGTGTGTGTGTGTGTGTACTTGTGTTTCTGTGTGTAATTGTGTTTGCTGGTGTGTGTGTGCCGTGCCTGTCTTTGTGTTTATGTGTGTACCTATGTATGTTGTTGTCTGTCTGTGTGTATGTGTGTCTCTGGTATATCTGTGTTTGCTTGTGTGTGTGTGTGTGTGTGTGTGTGTGTGTGTGTGTGTGTGTGTGTGTGTGTGTGTGTGTGTGGAGGATGCGGAGAGATCCAGCTCTCCAGCCACGTGGCGTGGACACACATGAGCAGTGAAGCGAGCGCTCTGTGTGGCTTCTTCCCAGGGTGCAGTGGATGGTGGAGGGCAGAGCTGTTCCACAACAAGAGATTCACACAACAGCCCCCGCGTACACAACGCAATCAGTCACATCACAAATCCAAACCAATCAATCATCTATTGTCTCACGTATTCTTGAGGTGCTGTGCAGAGTGCGAATTATACAATGACAGTCGGGGGGGGTCAACTTCTTCTCCAAGGCGTGTATCGACCCCCTCGATCTGTTGTTTTTACCTCTTTTGGGGGGGTCCAAGTCTTAATTAGGGGGGTTGGAACCCCCCAAATCCGCACCCTGGTACGGTCCATACCCGAGTGTTGTAAGCGTTAGCCTACGTGCTAGTAACAATCACCAAACACAGTAGTGGAACCAGCTAGCTTCGACCCTGGGCTCTTCAGGAGAGCGTCTAATCCAAAGGGTGCTGATCAGGACCCAGCCTGAGACTTCCAGAGTGACATCATGTCGAAGCTGTCTCCAGGGGATGAGCTCTGCCAGGCTCAGCTACCACAGCCAAGCTGACAGACATGTGTACCAGCAACATCCACTGCCACAGCCAATAACAAACCAGTCCCCCACCTCTTCCCCCCCCCCCCCCACCCCCGACCTCAAGCTCCGGGGGGTCATCACTTTGAAATATGTCAGACATGATTAGTATCGATTGGGAAGGCGGGGGAGGCAGGGAGCTAGCTACGAAAGGGGTGATTCATTTGCGGAGAGTGGTCGCACAGAGGGTTTGGGTTCACTGAATAGGCTACACACAGCCACAGATAGACCGTAGTACTGCTTCTGAATACGCTTTCTAGACAAACAAACTAACAAATGCGCCAGCAATGGGCCAGCAGCAGCAGCAACAAATAAACATTCATGGGTTTGAATGTTTGCGTTAGTTATGTGAGTTTAATGAACCATTAGCAGTTTTAGCGCTAGGAAACTGATGGAACAGTCAGCCATTCTGGATCCTTCCCCCTGGCAATGCCAAGTTCTTTAGGGACGGCCAACATATGGTGAGGGTATGTCATTTATCACCCAATAAAATTATCAAGACAACTTATAAACTTGAAACTGAAATATATGGTTCCGTAATTTGTTGCCTGGGGCTGTTCTAATTGTCTCTCATCTTCACCTCGTCTCGTATCATTTTACAATTACTGCAGTGGACCGTCGTCGGTACTAATTTCGTAGTTGTTTTTTTTGCACTGCACCAACTTTTAACTCTTCCCTCTCTCCGCCGCTGTGTCGTGTTTCTACAGGACGTAATGGTGGTGGGTGAGCCTACCTTGATGGGCGGCGAGTTCGGCGACGAAGACGAGCGTCTGATTACGAGGCTGGAGAACACGCAGTACGACGCCACCAACGGCCTCGACGACGAGGACGATTTCAACAGCTCACCGGCGCTCGGTAACAACAGCCCATGGGCCACCAAGCCCCCTAGCAACCAGGACAGCAAGCCAGAGAGTACAGCGCCTCAACCCTCTCAGTGAGAAATGCAAAAAGAAAAGAAATTAAAGGAAAACAAGTCCAGACAAGTCTTGATTAGGCCTACCCCGTGGACTGTACCCATTTCGCACACTAGGGCAGACTCCTCACCCATTCAGAAATTAGATCTTGTTGGCCACATTCTAGAACTCTGGTCGATGGTGTCACGCTCATTACAACCAAAATACAAGGACAATTTGTCTCTGAATCCCTGTAAAATCCTGGAGATGCTACTAACTGATGACATTGCACAGCAATATCCACAATGACAAAGACTACTTTTTTCACGGAGATGCATACAGGCTGTATGCACCAATGAGATAAACTATGGAAGGTGGCCATTTTCCCCAATAAAGCCTCAGCTGGAATGCCCAGAGAATGACACAAAGTCTGAGCTTGCTTTTATGGACATATTCTCAATTCTTGAACTTTACCTGTAGCGGTCTACTGTGTGTATGCTCTTTTGACCTGTAGGTCATGGCCATTGTATGACAGATGACCAGGGAAGTAATAGAAAAAAAACAAAGACTGAGATTCTTTTTTCAGAGCAACAACCTCAATGAAAGTGAACCGTTAAGGTTTTCCACAGCCGACGGAGCCAACATGCATTGGCGATCATCGAATCGCTGTCCCAAACATTAGCATTTTTATTGGAAATTCATTTGGCTGTTGGTTTGTTTATGTTGCTGTTTTTATTTTTTCCTTCAAAATTTCCAATTAAACAGAAACATACTCTTTCACCACTATGGACTTGTTTTAAATGGAGAAACTGGTGCCCTGGGATTGCTTTTTCCGAATTACTGCAGTCGTTGCAGATTGTGATTTCATGCAAACCTGTTCAATTGTGTTTGTAGTCTATTGGTGTTATTTTGCTTCTCCCAGAATATTTTGCCATTACATTGTAATTTTTGCCAATCAGTACTATATGTGACTTTGCTAAGAGACACCAATGCATTAAGGTTGATTTTGTTTTCCTATTTGGAATTTGAATTTTTCCCTTTAATGACCTACTCCCAAACTGATATTCTAAAGCTTTTCCTGCATGATTTATATATTTTTGTTTAATATATGTACTTTTTGAGAAACGTTGGTTCAGTTTTTATTTGGTTCATCAGTTTGGGAACACTGTTACAAGGTTTGTAGCTCTGTATATAGAGGTGTGACCTGTTTAATCCACTTCAAATAACCACTGAGACTATTTTGTACATGGCAGCTGTTTTGACAAGCTTTCTGCAGGGATTTCAAATTTCTATAGAGCTACTTGGATGCTGGTTGTATGTCTGAACAATGTAAAGTCAGCTCACGTCCTCAACAATCCCAGAATCCACCTCAACAACTAGAACTTGCTTTTGACAACAACCTTTATTTATATCACGTGTATTCCTATCTCTTTGGTCTACAAAATATAAAAAATATAACCACATATACTACAGTAAGATACAGCCAAAACCAGCACCCACAAATCTCTAAAGAAAGTATTTGAAATCCCTGATTTTGTGTTCTTCATTTAACTCAGACTAATTAATACTCCCTGATCTCCTAGACTCACTGGTTGGATTTGGTTTCTGAACGTCCAAAAGACAACAGTGGATGTCTTTATACATTTGGATCTTTGTGTATTTATTTGTGCATTTGTAAGGAAGCCAACACATTTCTGAATATGTTTGAGCTGGTATTATTAGTGCTCTGCACATTTGTACATTATATAGCAGAGATGTTTTGTGTCATATCTGATGTCTGGTATGTATGCTTTGCCATTATGTGTGCCAATAAACAGTGCTTACAAAATTGGCTGAATTTGTTTCTGAATATAGGCCGACTGTACACAATTAACACTGTTTATCAGCTTATGTTTAACGATCTGGTGTGTTTTGTTTTGTAAAATAGTTTAAACGCTGGAGGAATTTAGCCTGCAAATGTAAATAATTTGCATTTTAGGGTCTGAAGGGCAGGGTCATGATTGATGCCAGTGGTTGTCTTTGATTTTTGGAGCAACTTAAGTGTTTAAAGGATTGCCATGTTGACACAACTTACGATATATCGTGGAGTATTTACTTTTAAGATGGTAATATTTTAATGTTATTGTATTCAGGTTATGGCCTTATTATTGATTAGGCCCAGGCTATTATATTCAAGGTGAAATTAGATGGTGATCGTTAAGTGGGACTTTGTCGCCATCGTGTGGATTTAAATTGACATACAACATACAAAAACACAAAAAATATTTATATTTTATCAAACTGTTCTGGCTTTTACTGTCGGTTAGGCCTATATGTGGTTTTATTGTAACTAGTGAAGAAAACCTTTACTTTGCCGTTACAAAATTTAGAAAGCATGTCCATGTGATTAGTTATGATATTAACTGTCTCCTGTCCGGGGATGCTAACCAGTCTATTCTGTGGACCTGCATTGCATTTAGGCTTCAGTTGCTTCAGTAGGCTACAGTGTGTTTGTGATGCGAGGTAACTAATTGTTTACTTTCTGCCCCCCTGGGCGAAAATGTGATGACGTTGCTTTGGTACACATCAACACAACGACGCTCACATCACTGCCACAGCAGGGCAAAGTGAAGATGGCGGATTCGTTGGGGACCGGGCTGTCAGATAAAAAAGAATCCGAAATTAAGGCCAAGAAGAAGGAAAACCTGTTGTGGGATGATGCACGCAGGTCGGGTAAAATCGGTATTACTCCAGATCTGCCGGAAACGTTGGGGTTTTATGATATAAATGCTGTCAGGCGGGAACAACAACGCGATCTCTCAGGTAGGCTACATAGCAACATAGCAGCTAGGTCAAACCTGTCTAGTTTACTAACGTCCCAGACTGCTTAATTGTTATCTATGGCACAAGGAAAAGTAAGATAATATCTTGAAATATGAACGTGCATGCGAACAAGGTATAGGTAGAACAGAGCCATGCTAGTAGTAGTTCTCGTCTGTAGTCACTGTACAGCGCCTTGGCTTGATCAGACTGAGTGGAGCTAATCACGTCATGGGAGACTGACGGAGCTGCCAGCGTCTAACTTGTGACCTGTCTTCCAATACAAGCTGGCAAAACACAGTTGTATTGCTTTAATTTATACACTATCCTGTCAACGTACACAGCTTATAAATTATGTCGGTTAATTGAGGGAAAATGTGTCCGTGTCCATTATTTAATTTGGCGAATTTGTGTGTGATTGAATGACAATTGCGCTGTTTATTGGGAAGTTGAAAGGGATATAAACTATAGCTCAGTTAGGCTATAGCTAGCAAGCAACGCCAGTGTTCAATAGTTTTCGCAGTATTGGGTACAGCTATTTCGAAGAACGGGTTAATATTTCACTCAGCTGCAGATAGCTGGCTTCCAATGTCATTATCACACTTACGAAGGATCGCTATTGATAGCTAGTTAGCTAACTTGTTGAACCTCCTGGCTCAATGTTGTTGTTCAGCTTGCTTCGAGAGACGTGTAATAGTTATTGTAACTAGTAGAGGCAAGCTAACATTATCGCGCCAAAATTAAACACAAAAGTTGTAAAAAATCATTCCACATTACAGCATCTGTCAAAATAGACTTAATTATCTTTGGAGATGGCTATTGTGTTAAATATGTGATGCATGGCATGTTTGACAGTCACTGTATCAGGTCAATTGGAAAAGACAGTATGGGGTCACTTCGGGTAACGTCCTTAACCTTAGCGAACTTCATCTAGTTTAATAAAGGGGGCGCTTTTTCCCAACATCAGAAAATATCTGTTGACGCCACATTGAGCAACAAAAATGTAGATTTGGTGTAATGCTGTATCATTTTAGTCCAATCTGTGGCTCGAAATACCACAAAGACTGTGGCTCGAGATACCACAAAGACTGTGGCTCGAGATACCACAAAGACTGTGGCTCGAGATACCACGAAGACTGTGGCTCGAGATACCACGTGTTTTGGATTCCCGCAAAGACTGCGGCTTGTATTTTTATTTTTATTATTACTTTTATCACTTGTATTATTGTTTTTATTGAGTTTATGTAAAGCACATTGAGCTGCAATTCTTGTATGGAATGTGCTATATAAATAAAGTCTTATTATTATCATTATTTAAAACAAATAATGCTTTTGTGTTCATGTCATCATGTCAATCACCTGAACAGTCTAGTTTATAGACTGAAAATTGGTAGGCTATTTCTCACCAATGTTTTCAGTATATTTCTACTAAGTACTGTCTGAAATTATCCATTGCCTGGGCATTACAGATTTCTCCACTATACATACAACACCAAAGTATACAGTAGCAGTTTGTAGAAAACACTGTCACGGACAGCCATTGTACCAGCCAGTCATGTGAGGTAGTGAGAGACAATAGGCGGGTGGTAACACAGCGTAAGTAACTGTTGTCATAATGTTATTCCAGATCCTTCGCTGGGGCGCTTCATGTGTGCGGAGCTCACGAGAGGCTACTTCCTGGAGCGTAACGAGGCAAAGTACACGGAGCGCAGAGAGCGCGTGTATACGTGCATGCGCATTCCCAAAGAGCTGGAAAAGGTACAGGACAGTGTGGTCCCTAAGAGTTACCCCTGTGAACTCCTCTCTCTCTCCCCCTTCTCTCTCTCTCTCTCTCTCTCTCTCTCTCTCTCTCTCTCTCTCTCCCCCCTTCTCTCTCTCTCTCTCTCTCTCTCTCTCTCTCTCTCTCTCTCTCTCTCTCCCCCTTCTCTCTCCCCTCCTCTCTCTCTGTTTCACACAAAGAGGGAGAGCTGTGACACACACACGCACACACACACACAGGAAGAGCACTAACAGCCACAGGCACCTATACCATGTACATACATACACACACATGCATCAGCTCACAAAGGTCAGTTCAGAACTGTTTGCTGATAATGTTCTGATAATGTTGGTGCCAAACATAGTGTTGGTGTTTCTTGTGAAACGTTTTAATCATGTTTTGTCATGCTGTCAGTTGGAGGACCAGATCTTTTCATTATAAATGAGAACGTATCAAGACTTTATGTGGATTGAGGGCTGTTTTATGTTTTGTATGTTTTCAGTAAAGCCACTAAGGGGTGGTATTGAGGTATTATTTACTAGAGAAGAAGAGAAACGTTGGAATTTAAAAAGGAAAACAACAAGTGAATACTTTAAATTCCAATATTTAATTTATATTCTTTCAAGCTGAAAAATTTGAAAGATTTAGGCCAAATTATAAAGTAAAATGCAATTATCTCGAGGGCTCAGAATGAAAGTTTAACTGTGTTTACCACAGTGAGTAGACCACACAATCCCAGTGTTTTACATCTTCAGATCCCATTTCCACCCTCAGAAATCCCAGAGGCAACTCCACAAACATGAATCTACAGACTAACTCCAGCCCTTATTGGCTAGCCCGGGCATTCCAAACCCAGGGGACCAGGAAATGTGTGTTCAAACAGACAGTGTAATGACCAACAGCTTACAAAGCCCCACCATCGGCCAATGAAACAGTATCTTTGTTACTCGCTCACCCAGCCCCTCCCCCTCCCCCCCTGGAATCAGGAAGTGTTGTTGCAGCAGCAGCTGGTTTTACTAGGGAGCTTGTGAGGTTAAGGCACGCTGGAACTGGGATATCTTTATGATCCCTCTCCTCATTGGGAAATGGCTGCACTGTTCCATTTCCTGTTTGAGAAGGTAACATGTATGTTTGGGTTTCATAGTTTAGGAGTGATAATCAGCTCTTGACCTTGAAGTCAATCTTTAGTTTTGGAAGATTTTAGTATTTTTATGTAGGACTAACCTGAAAAAAATACAAATTACATGTCAGAGAGAAAATAATAAAATGCTGGGAAGGTTTTTTCTTTAATATTTATCCTTAAATTGTTGTGTTTTTCGTTGACTGTCGTCAAGTTTGTAAAAACCATTGGTTCAAGTCTAGAGTGTAGTGTTGACAGACCGATGGTAGCACCCAGGATAGGAACACAAACACTAGAACCAGAAGAGAAGATCAGGGTGCACGTACTGAAACGTTGATGCCAGATTATTCTTATGTTTTGAAGCTACATTTAAAACTAGTCACACATCAATCTAAATGGCTTATAATATGTTTGAATGCTGATTAATTGTTAACGGTCTAAAAATGACAACCCCTCCTCCTATGATTCTCAACTTACTGTACCCAACCCCCCTTCCATACACCCACCCACCCACACACTCCGCTCCCCACACACACACAGTCTCCCAGTGGAACCATGCATCCCTCTCATTGTGTCTCTCAGCATCGTCAGCATGGTGTGTGCGTCATGTGACCCGCGTCATGTGACCCACGTCATGTGACCCGCGTCATGTGACCCGCGGCGTTGTGTTTGTGTTGCAGCTCATGATCTTTGGCTTCTTCCTGTGTCTGGATGCTTTCCTGTACGTGTTCACCCTGCTGCCCCTCAGAGTCCTGCTGGCCCTGCTGAGAGTCCTCACCCTGCCCTGCTGCAACCTCCGGTGAGAACACACACACACACACTCACTCTCACACACACACACACACACTCTCTCGCACACACACACACTCCCTCTCACACACACACACTCATTTACACTCACTCTCTCAAACACACACACTCACACAAACACACACTCACTTACTCTCTCTCTCTCTCTCTCTCTCTCTCTCTCTCTCTCTCTCTCTCTCTCACACACACTCACTTACTCTCTCTCTCTCACACGCACACTCATGATAATGATGATAACCATGATGATGAATGTGGAGTGTATCCATGGTGATTCGACTGGATACAACCACACCAGAGGGTTTTCATGACAACCATGAATCAGAAGCTAACCTACCTCACACTCTAAGATTCCTGATGTACAGTACTGCTCACTGTAAAAGCAGGAAGTGGACTCTCATAGGCAGCCAGTACGACATGCTAGTATGTAAATATACAGTAGAGTTCATCATGTTAATGGAGCAAAGACCACCCTGTAGTAAGCATGAAAGGGCAGCTTCAGCCACGACAAGCTGCTGCCAGCCAATGAGAACTGATGTTCTTCTTCTACTCTTCTTCTTTATTGGATAGGGATCAGACCACAGTAAAGCATGACCTGTTTTTCACTACAACAATCAGACAATGTGATGTTTTATATGAAGAAAAAAAAAAACGAATCTTAAAGTGGTTGCAACACGAAGTTCAAAGTGTCGTGCCACACACTACGGTACGACGACAACGCCACATTAGGTACAGCAGGCCTACAGTATCTCCCACTGCAGACCCAGGACTCTCTCTGTGTTGTGTGGCTTCCCTCCATGCAGAGTTCATGTCTGTCCGTACTGCAGGAGGAGCAGGTACGTTCCCCTGAACGCCTCCAGCTTCGTCCTGATTGGACGCCTCACCCCATCCACCATCGTGTCTGTTACTGTTCAGCTGAGTGTTGTGTTCATGCTCCACACCAAAGCCATGATCCATCCACAAAGATTCTCTCAAATCCCAACTCCCCCCTCATAGCTAAAGACATGATCCATCCACAAGGATTGTCTAAAATCCCCACTCCTCCCTCATAGCTACATTTACATTGACATTTACATTTAGTCATTTAGCAGACGCTCTTATCCAGAGCGACTTACAGTGGGTACAGGGACATTCCCCCCGAGGCAAGTAGGGTGAAGTGCCTTGCCCAAGGACACAACGTCATTTGCCACAGCGGGGAATCGATCCGGCAACCTAGCTAAAGCTAAAGACATGATCCATCCACAAGGATGTCTAAAAAGCCCTCTCCCCCCTCCCAATTCAAAGCTAAGGGTCAGCAAACAGGCTAATTAATTACAATGTATTCATTTCTAATATTAATAATTGGTTCTTTTATCATACGCTTTTATCCAAAGCGATGTACTGGGAGATGGGATTTGAACCTGCGATCTTTTGATCTGTACATTTTACATTTACATTTTAGTTATTTAACAGACGCTCTTATCCAGAGCGACTTACATTAAGTACAGGGACATTCCCCCCGAGGCAAGTAGGGTGAAGTGCCTTGCCCAAGGACACAGCGTCTTTGGCACGGCGGGGAATCGATCCGGCAACCTTCTGATTACTAGCCCGATTCCCTCACCGCTCAGCCATCTGACTCCCTATCTGTAGTCAAATGCTCTAACCACCGAGCTATACCCGTCATCCGTTAAAAATCAAAAGGGTTTATCTACAAGCTACGTTTCACTCTGAGACAGCTGATGGCCACTTTATAGGTGGCTTATTCACAGATATGATGAGATTAGGAGGGACTGCTCAGTTAATGTTGAGTATTAGTTATCACTGCTGTATAAATGTCAGTGGTCACACGTTTTGGGTGTAATATCATGTCAGAGAGTAAGAAAGAAAGAAAGAAAGAAGGGGGGAGTGGTAGATGGTTGAAGAATCGCTTCCGGCTTCGTCAAAGCGCTGAGCTAGCTAGCTGGCTGCAGCATGTTGATTGGCTGTCCTCAGAAGACTGCAGCGACAGATGGTTGTACTGTCAGTGCTTCCAGTTATGCGCTCAATCACCATTACAGAACACAAGAGACAGGAAATAGATTGTTATGCTTGGAGAACTTCTCCATGAAAGTGTTTAATGGAAGAGCTCATATTTCTTTGGGACTCATGCTGAACATCATGCTGAACCATACTATTTAGATTCAGAGATGGGACGAAGTAAAAATACTTTGTTACTGTACTTAAAACATTTTTGAAAACGTTTTGAAAAAAAACAAATTCAAAAGTTTTTTTTAGAAAGGTTTCTAAATATTTGGGGGAAATAAGGTTTCTAAATATTTTTGGGTTCAAAAAAGTTTTTTGAAAATCCTTTCAAAACATTTTGGTGAAAGTTTTTTTTAAAAGGTTGGAAGATATTTTGGAAAAATAAAAATCCTAAAACATTAAAAAAATAAGTTTAATAATAAATGTTTGCACATTGTTGAGTACTTGATGAGCACTTTACTATACTCTATTGTACTCTACTCTGCTTTAATCTACTCTGTTTTAGGCTTCTCTGTTCTCCTCCTCTCCATTCACTGTGAATAAAAAAAAAAAGAAAGATTGAGAGAAAAAAGAAAAGTACGTTGGAGGCTGTTCCTCCCCTAGAACCTCCTGGCCTGTATTGGAGGCTGTTCCTCCCCTAGAACCTCCTGGCCTGTATTGGAGGCTGTTCCTCCCCTAGAACCTCCTGGCCTGTATTGGAGGCTGTTCCTCCCCTAGAACCTCCTGGCCTGTATTGGAGGCTGTTCCTCCCCTAGAACCTCCTGGCCTGTATTGGAGGCTGTTCCTCCCCTAGAACCTCCTGGCCTGTATTGGAGGCTGTTCCTCCCCTAGAACCTCCTGGCCTGTATTGGAGGCTGTCAGTCACCCAGCACAGGGCTGTGTGACTGGAGCCATACTGGCCTCTGCTGCTGGTGCTGCTTGGCCTTCATGCTCGTCAGCAGGGCGCTGAAGCATCACTGACTGACCTTTACGGAGACAGACTTCCCTCGAGCCCCCCTCCAAACACTCCACAACACACACATCTGTCTGTCTCTCACACACACACACATCTGTCTCACACACATCTGTCTCACACACACACTCTCTGTCACTTTCTTTGTCCCCCCATTTCCTCTTTCCTTCTTTTCTCTCTTCAGTCAATCTCCTACTCTCTCTTTGCCACTCCTCTCTGTCTGTCTCTCTTTGTCTCCTCCCTTCCTCTCTTGCCCTCTCCTACTCTTCTCTCATCCGTCACTCTCCTACTCTTCTACACTCCTTTCTCTCTCTCTCTCTCTCTCTCTCTCTCTCTCTCTCTCTCTCTCTCTCTCTCTCTCTCTCTCTCTCTCTCTCCCTCCCTCCCCCTCTGTCTCTCTCTCTCTCTCTCTCTCTGTGTTTCACACACACACACACAGGATGTGCTGTTGGCCGGTTCAAGCGTTTGTCAGCTGTGGTGAGCTATCAGATGCACCGGCCTGGCTGGTGCTGGTGCTGGTGCCAGGGGAGAGGGTTGCACAGGCCTGGCTCACAGACAGACCACAGGGGGTGCCAGCTCCGGACTCCCACAGCAACATCAGGGTCGTGTTAGGGGTCGGCCACTTCCTGTCTCAGTAGGTGGTGGTGTGCCACTCTTCACCACTAGAGGGGGCTAGCATTCAAGGAAGATTTTTTTCATTGTTTTTTTTGTTCTTGATGGTGGATTTAACGTGACATGTTGTCTCGGTCACTCCACACGGCCCAGTGCAACACAAAGAGAGCTGCGTTAGACTCAGATGACTGTCGCATCCTCTCCAATCTGTGTGTGGTTCAAGGCTCAGGCGATGCCTGTATCTTCACACACATTAATGCTCGCACGCGTACACACAGCAATTCGGAAATCAACCAGGCACTTAAGGAGTTTTGCACTTGCTGAAATCAAGCATCTCATTCAACAGCTAGCTAACTCCACATTCCCTCCAGCTGATGCATGGGCATGGATTGTGCTAACCAAATGCTACTGTAGTGTACCAGCGTAGTGTACTAGCTTAGTGTACTAGTATATTGTACCAGTGTAGTGTACTAGTATAGTGTATTAGCATAGTGTACTAGTATAGTGTACCAGTGTTAGCCTGTAAATATGGTTAAACGTTTTTTCATACATTTTGCTGCTAGCTGCAAATAATAATAATGAATGAACAGATACACCTGTAATTAGGTTGTTAATCTCACCCTAACTTGCCCTTTCAGCCACTAAGCATCCTCCTTTTCTCTGCTGCAAACTTCTGATTGGCTCAAGTTGCCGTCTGTCATCTGCATGTTTTGATGTGCCCGTCCTCTTGCACGTTCCATATCCACTGAGGTTGATCACACCTGCTCTGATGTACTGCCACATTTCCTGTACGTTCACTCTGTGTTCAGCTAACCCAGGTCACTGGCCTCTGATGCCATTAAGCTGCTAATATCCCTCCTGGTATTGGCCTTTTATAGTGCATGAAGCTGTCAGTCAACCATATTCATTACAACAGTAGTCAGACAGGTAATACAAATGGTGTTTAAGATCCTGCTGCAGTATTGTAACGTTGTGTGTGTGTGCGTGTGTGTGTGCGTGTGTGTGTGCGTGTGCCCAGTGGCTCGCGGCTGCTGCAGCCGGCCCAGGTGTGTGACGTCCTGAAGGGTCTGATCCTGCTGCTGTGTTACTCCATGATGCACTACGTAGACTACTCCATGATGTACCACATGATCCGGGGCCAGTCCGTCATCAAGCTCTACATCATCTACAACATGCTAGAGGTACGGGGACTACACTACCCATGATGCACTAGTCACTGCCCTCGATCCCCTACAAACTACCCATGATCCTCTGTACGCCTGGTTCCTACTGTTGTGTATTTTGATGGCCCAGTCCGCAGAGGGTGGTACCTATATACGACATGCTTGTGTATATAAAATATCAAAGTTATTGAGTTAACCATAATTCTACCTTCCATCTTCAAGAGTGGATCAGGCTTGACGGACACGTTCTGTGTTCCGTCTGTGTAACTGTGGCTGTGCCGTCTGTAACTGTGGCTGTGCCGTCTGTGTAACTGTGGCTGTGCCGTCCCTGTAACTGTGGCTGTGCCATCTGTGTATCTGTGGCTGTGCCGTCTGTATATCTGTGGCTGTGCTGTCTCTGTAACTGTGCCGTCTGTGTAACTGTGGCTGTGCCGTCTGTGTAACTGTGGCTGTGCCGTCCCTGCCAGGTCGCTGACCGTCTCTTCTCCTCCTTCGGCCAAGACATTCTGGACGCACTGTACTGGACGGCCACAGAGCCCAAAGAGAGGAAGAGAGACAGCCTGGGGGTCATTCCTCACTTCCTCATGGCTGTGTTCTACGTCTGTATCCTTCCTGGGTAGAAAGGTCGTCCTCTCTCTCTCTCTCTCTTCCCTGTTTAATGTTTTTTATTTTATATTTTTAGCAACTTTTATTGTTGATTAGACAGTACGAGATAACACATGAAAGCAGAGGGGTGGGGGTGGGGGGAGACTTGCTGGAAATAGTCGGACTTAGTCGGAATCTAACCCTTAATGCTATGTTCTTATCGGGTGAGAGACTTGGAAACATACCCTGTTTAGTGGGTTTCTGTCAGTGGAGTTATCTTCCTTCAGCCTCTCTCTTCCCTTCAGTCCTGCATTCCATCCTCATCATGGTCCAAGCCTCCACCCTCAATGTAGCCTTCAACTCCCACAACAAGTCTCTGCTCACCATCATGATGTCTAACAACGTGAGTACTCACACGCACACACACTCTCACGCATGCACACACACACTCCCACGCATGCACACACACACTCTCACGCACACACCGTAGCGGAGTGCTGTCTTCCTGTATCACTTTCCTCATTATTGTGGAGGGGGGGTGTGACTGAGCGGGTAGAGCATTGGGCTAGTAATCTGAAGGTTGCCAGTTCGATTCCCGGCCGGTGCACATGACGTTGTGTCCTTGGGCAAGGCACTTCACCCTACTTGCCTCGGGGAGATTGTCCCTGTACCTACTGTAATTCGCTTTGGATAAGAGCGTCTGCTAAATGACTAAATGTAAATGTAAATTATTAGGGGATGTAAACGTGTCACCATTTATGACGTCCTCCTCTTCTCTATCCGTCCGTGTGCAGTTTGTTGAGATCAAAGGAAGTGTGTTCAAGAAGTTTGAGAAGAACAACCTGTTTCAGATGTCTAATAGTGGTAAGTTGACAAAATTATAAACACAACTCATCTTGTGTCAGTGATGAGTACGTTATCTAAACCCTGGTAGGTTCTGGCATGCAAAGACATAAGGCTAAGTGTTCGACTCAGAGCAGCCTTAAGGTGAAAATACTAACAGTAGGATGTCAGGAATTGATTTGATGTCTCCTTGATGTCGTTTTACGGATCACTGATGCCTTTTGAAGCGGTAATCAGCGCTGTTTATTCAGCTTTGATAAGAGAGGAGAGATACTGTGTGGTTTTAATGCATTCAGAAGGAGGGTGTTTCTGCCTGAGGCAGGGTGTTTCTTCTCAGTGTGTTTTCCTCTCTGCTGCTCTCCTTCTGCTGGAATGAAAAGACCCAAAATAAGACATAATCATTTCCTGTTTCGCCCGCGCAATTTGCTTGCGTCTTTAAAGATCGCTCATTCGTAGAGTTGCTTTCCGCAGGCTGCATCACACTATTGAAAACCCGAGACTGTTTACTGTCCAAAGGCTTTCACAAGGCCAGTGTTTTAGATTTCCACAGGGCCGGTTATAAACCGACGTTTAAAATAATGAGGATAAAATAAATGAATAAATCACCATGTCTTAATTATCTAGCCGCTGTCATTGAGCTGTTGCCTTGTACTGTATGATACCATATAATATGATATCATATTTTTTTGTTCATCAACGTCCCTGAAAGGAAAACTGTTTATCATAGTCTATTGATATAAAAAAAATATATAATCACAATACAAATCACAACACAAAAAAAATTGCAAAGATCGTGAGAATCGCAGTGTTTTGTATCGGCACCCAAGTATCGCTAAGCGAGAAAAAAAAAGTTAATTAATGTAAAATCATCGATTTTCTCCTCAGACATCAAGGAGCGCTTCACTCACTACGTTCTCCTGCTCATCGTGTGCCTCAGAAACATGGAGCAGTTCGCCTGGAACCAAGGTAAACTTTTGCCTTGTTCTGTATCACCTTGGGAAAGGCCTTTCACACATTAGTGGAGAGAGGAGGGTGAGGTCAGTGTTGCCAGGTCCGCGGTTTTCCCGCGGAATTGGGCTCCTTTTGAAGTGTTGCCGCGGGTAGATTTTTTTGTCCGCTGGTTCGGGTAGACCTATTTTGCATGCAAATTACATTAGTATCTTTAAATACAAATTTATATTTTAAATGAAATAATTTATTTATGCCCAAATCCTACCAAACTGACTCCAGATCAGCACATACACACATGGACATGGGGCATGCCCACATACACACACGCACTGTGCGTGTGCACACGTGCCTAATGCTCTCAGTCTCCTGAGAAAATCTCCTGAAAACTGGTTTTAATGCTGGCATACTAAACATTTGGTGTTACTTTGTAGATATTAAAATAGATTTGGCAATGAAAGCAACGCTGTTGGACTTTAAAAGCAGTGTATATGGTTTGGCAGGGGCATATTTTGAGTTCTGATATTGGGCTGGTTTTGGGCTGGTTTTGATTGGCCATTGGGCTGGTTTTGTCACACAGACCTGGCAACCCTGGGTGAGGTGCGCAGGGCCACAGTTGAGAGCTAGCTAATGGCAGTACAGAGATATTAGCTACGGTCATGATGCTAACCTGCTAACATGCCGACTACTGACACGTCTGGTGCTACTGACTAGCGATGTTATGATGCTAACCTGCTAGCTAGTATTAAGGAGTGTGGTGTACGTTGCTTTGTATAACAGCATTTGTTAAATGAGTCATTTTTGTATTGTAAATGTACACGTTAAGTGCAGCGTATGTGACCTGTGTGTGTGTGTGTCTCCAGATCACCTGTGGGTGCTGCTCCCAGACGTCTTCATGGTGATTAGCTCAGAAGTTGCGGTAGACATTGTCAAACACGCCTTCATCACCAAGTTCAACGAGATCACCGCAGACGTAAGCTCTCTCCCCCTCCCCTATTTAATCAGAATGCAGATAAGAACCGCACAAGACGTGGAACATTGTCAACACTTGAGGATTAGGATTTCTATCATATTTTTTCAATTACAGTTCATTCTATTCACACTTTCCCGTCGAAAGACGTGACCCTTTTATGAATCTCGTGTAGAAGCTTTTAATTCATCAGCATTAATTGAATATCATTTCTAATTGGCCCGTGGTGAGGAGGAGAAGGTCTCCCATGCGGTTGGAGACAGTTGGAGGAGAATCAAAGCTGTTCTTCTGGGAGGGTCTCCCCTCATCGGAGGGATTATTCAGTGTTTGGGCCTGGCTGGATTTCACGGTGGCTTAGTCTGTCGGAGCAGTGTTCAGTGTGAAGCCAGCCGTGTGCTGGTTCTGTGCTGCGAGCCTTGTGTAGCCTGTGAGGGTTCCTCTCTCCTCACAGCTCCCGTTCCCAACCTGCTCCAGAACAATAACACTGCAGATTACATCCTGGGCCTCCGGGACTGTGTGTGTGTGTGTCCGTGTGTGTGTGTCCGCTTGTGCATGCATGTCCGTGTGTGCCCTTGGTGTGTGTGTGTCCCCGCTTGTGCATGCATGTCCGTGTGTGTGTGTGCCCCCGTGCGTGTGTGTGGAGGCTGGAGGAGAGGCAGCCCATTGTTAAGTACAGCCCACAGCCCACCATATCTCTACACAGCTGACCTCTTACCTCAAGACTCTGCTCGGCAGTGACTACCTGCACTTGTCTGCCAGGCAATCTTCTCTAAGAAACTACAGTATTGTGTGTGTGTGTCAAAGACAGTAAAGTCAGTTGTTTGCTTACCTCCAGGTGTATAGTGAATACCGAGCCAGTCTGGCCTTCGATCTCGTAAGCAGTCGACAGAAAAACGTACGTCTCCCCCCCCCCCCACACACCCCCACCTTCATAAATAAACCACCGCCGCCATCATGCACACACCAGCCTGCGACGTTCCGCCCACAGCGTTAATCACAGTGTTTTGTTCGGTGGGTTTAATGAATATGCGTGTGTTGAATCTCAGGCTTGTACCGACTACAGCGACTCAGTGGCCAGGAGAATGGGCTTCATCCCTCTGCCTTTAGCAGTTCTGGTGAGAACCACAACGTCATCAACATTCATGTCTGCTCTGTTCGCTGTTGGGTGCTGTCAGGTTATGTAATGTTGAATCCTAATTTAAGATCCGCTCTCTAATATACGTTTGTTCATACGAACTGTAATCTGTAGGATTTACTTCTTGCTGTTGATAACGTAACGACCCAAGCTTTCAAACCTTTTAAACTTTTTGTCTGCAACCCTATTTAGGTTATTGATACACAGCACACTGAGCTATAATGGCAGAGCGCGTTGTTGTGTCTGCATCCTGATGTTGTTTTGGATGTTTCCCCAGCTCATCCGAGTGGTCATGACGTCTGTGAAGGTGCAGGGGGCGCTGTCCTACGTCTGTCTGCTCCTCTTCTACCTGGGGTGAGATTCAAACTAAGACATCCCGTCCTAACTGAAAGATGTTAGTCCTTTAGCCAGCTCCTCTCTCCCCCACATATGGCCCCCTTCTGTCCCCCCTCTCTCCCCCACATGGCCGTCATGTTCCCTGCCACCACCTCTCACCCTCAGCAGGAGCTAACAATAGCTGTGCCCAGACCAGCTCCCCGTGTCTGGGGAGAGACTGCTCTCGTGAGTCCAGGCCCCCGGGGCTTGGTGGTCCACATACCCACATCAGCATGTCTCTTTGCGTCGGATGTCAAACCCTTCTCACCCAGAGACCCAGTGGCCAGGCTCAGAATCGGACAGATTCAGAGGGAGTTTGTGTTGTGCGATGAGACCGGGGATTTGACCCCGTTTTGGGAGCTGTGACCTCTGGCCCTGACTCTGGTCCTGACTCTGGCCCTGACTCTGGCCCTGACTCTGGCCCTGACTCTGGTCCTGACTCTGGCGCTGACTCTGGTCCTGACTCTGGCCCTGACTCTGGTCCTGACTCTGGTCCTGACTCTGGCCCTGACTCTGGCCCTGACTCTGGCCCTGACTCTGGCTAAGCTGTGTGGGACTGGGGAGGACGGCTCAGGCCGCTGCCAGACTGTTCAGCCCGTGTAAAGAAGCACCAGCTGTTTCATGTATACATTTATTTATATCTCTACGTCTGGATTGTCGAGGAAGCTTAAAAATCTAACATTTCACAGTCAGTAACAGTCCGTATGACGACATCCTTGAAAGTACTTGATGTTGACACTGCATTTGTTGTTGTTGTTGTTGATGCTTCTTCCGGCTACTTCCTGTTCAGGATGGTGACTCTGAAAGTGTTGAACAGCATCGTGCTGCTGGGGAAGTCCTGTGTGTACGTGAAGAGAGCCAACATGGAGGACAAGCTGTTTGGCCCGCCCGCGCCCCCCCCTTCCTCCTCCTCCTCCTCCTCGGCAGGGAAGACCCCCAGCAGGACCAAGACCAAGTGCCCCGCCCCCCCAGGTACAGAGGGGAGGGGCTCTGTGGTGTTGAATGACTTGTGTGTTTCCAACTTGAGGAAGCCCCTGGGGCTTGACACACACACACACACACATACACAAACCAACACACACATACACAAACATACACAAACACACACATACACAGCAGGTGTCAGTTCGGGAGTAGGAGAGGGTTTTCATAGTGTTTTGTCTGTATCCTACTTTACTCCTGGTTAACCCCATTCACATGATGATTTCCTCTTAGCGTCCCAGCCTGCCCATTTTAGCCTTAAGAGAGGAGAGATGTGTTGTCAACAGAAGTAATTGACCCCTGGGGCGTACACACTCAACCAACACACACAGACACGCACACAGGGCTGTAGTTGAATGAGAAATGATGTAACTTTTAAGTACACTCACAAACAAACACACATGAAGCACCGAAGTCGACACACACACACACAGATGCATAAAGAAAAGTAAAAAATTGTGTCACTTCTTAAGTTGAGTGTGTTTGTCTCTGTGTCTGTCGCTGGCTCGGCCGACGTGTCTGCTGTGCCAAGCTGAGAGCTTTAGTGCTGCGGGGCCTCCACAGTGTCATGTCCCATCAACCCTCACCCTCTGGAGGTTTCCTGCACAAACCGTTTTCCACAGCTCTGCCTAACTATGTTTAGGATCTCCACGTACTACATGACTATTGAAACATCAATCCGTGTTAGGCGAGTCAGGAATGACTGAAGCCTGAATGGACAGTCTCTTTCACTTACAGGGCCTGGTGTTGGCACAGTCTGGAACTGGATAGATGGCTGAGTTTGTAGATGTTTATTTTGCTTTAACCAGCTTCATCTTTACTTCTGTCTATGTGGGCCATGTGGAGTCAGATGCCAGTCGTAAATTATAATGAAAGATTTAATGAGTTTCAGATGTCTATATATTTGAGAGTACATTTAATTGATTTGGTCGTAGGTCTATCTGTCGTTCCTGCTTTGTTTCTAATGATGTGGATCCCAGCAGACAGGATGTCTGTATGCAGGTGTTTACATAGGTCAGGCGTCTGTCCTGTGGGCTGAGAGACAACTTTCTGATGGGTAAAATAGTTGTGACCTCTAGCTGAGGCTGTGTGGAAGCTACAGAGATCTTACATTTCATTTAGTCATTTAGCAGGCGCTCTTATCAAGAGTGACTTACAGTAAGTACAGGGACATTTCCCCCCCGAGGCAAGTAGGGTGAAGCACCTTGCCCAAGGGCACAACGTCATTTTGCACGGCCAGGAATCGAACCGACAACCTTCTGATTAAGAGCCCGATTTCCTAACCACTCAGCCATCTGACTCTTGACGTCCGATGTGTCTTCCTTACGTCTCACTGGGAAAGCTGCCGTAGAAATTGTTGTTATAATATTCTCTGTTCTAGACCACAAACCCTGGGGTTCAATTTCATGGACGGGTGAATTAATAGTCAATTTAGTGTCTTCCTGAAGCCCTTTACAGAGTAAGGACCCACCGGTGTTACATCTCATGGTCTGACACTGTGTAACAGGATTTGATTCAATGAATCACATTGATTCATTATCACTTCCTGCTGCTGCAGATCGTGGTTTATGTTTTGTTCTGCTTTTCTGTGTGAAGCATTGAATCGTTTTCCAGAAATCCTGCGTGCCTGAATGTAGGGCGGATATCTTCAACCTCATTTGCAGGAACAGAAATGTATTTGGTTAAATGTGTACACACACACACACAGTAGACTGCTGGCCTCTTGGTACTATAAACTGTATTTCAGGATGCGTGTGTGTTATGGTGGACCCCCGGGCAGAGTTGCTGTTTCTGTAGAGGAGCTCAAGCATACATGATCCGGCTTCCCTAAACTCCTCTCAATGTGGAACATCATGATTTTCCCTTTTTTCTGTCGCTTGGTCAGCTTCATGTGGCTGCTCTGTTCTGTGACATTTTTGCTATGAACCCACATTTGAAAGCGTTGTTGGCATCTATGTTGCCATCAATGTTGGCTAAGTGTATCTTTTACTAAACTGTTCCTTTTTGTATTTTCTATTTTAAGGCAAGACCAACAGTACAAATATTTGTGGTTGAACTGTTTCACGAATATGCTACAATCTGTTCTACATTCACTTTGATTGTTCTGAAACCTCAGTTAGGGATGCTGTTTGTGGACTGTGTCAAAACTTGTGCTGAAACTCTGGTGACGGTTTTTCTGTCTTTGTGCTTTTCAGGTCAAGCCTGGGTAGAGAAGACCCCCCCCACCCCCACCCCTGGCACCAACACCACCACCTCCTCCTTCATCACCAGCCAACCTACAGCTAGGCTAGAAACATTACCCAGTCCTTCCCAGACAGCCCCCCTGGGCAGTAAGGACCCTGACCCCGACCTGGAGCCCCCCACCGCCACCCCGTCCCCCTCCACCAGCGAGGAGAAGGAGGAGGAGGAGACACACGAAGCCCCTGAACTCAAACCGCAGACCCCCAAGAAGGACCTGCTGGAGATCGACCGCTTCACAATATGTGGTAATCGCATCGACTGAGGTCGACGGGGACTGGCTAAGCCGTCTCCCTGACGACCCCTGACCCCAGGGACAACCACTCAGGAGAGGTGATGGTCCCAAGCCTCCGCAGTCTGGCTTTCACGGCCACAGTCAGTGTAGCGAAGAGTATTTATTTGACATTTAAACAGTCTGGTAAGTTATTGGGGGCCGGGGAAGGTGTGGAAACCTCGTCTGCTGGAGGGTTGTAGGCGTGGGAGGAGGCCAAGTTCAGGGACTCCAGCCAGACTCTCCGGGTGGCAGGTGAAGATGACGTCTGGGCCTGTCAGAGGAACCAGGGACCTGAAGTCCACGTTCTCCCGTAGCTATGTGTCACGGAGAACAAAATTCACGGAAGAAAATCCAGAAGACTTTACCTCAGAAGTACAATCTGGAGCCTTTTTTATTGTTTACACAAACATATTCTTTGAAAACCATAGTCGTTTGCCAACGGTACCATTTTAGAACCGTCAGTTAGAAGGTGGAAAAAGAGAAAATGACAAGGTGCTTTTAGCTCTGCTTCAATTACATGAAGGAAACCTTTCCAGAATACAGATTTTCTTTGCACAAGGTTTTAATCCAACTAAGTTTCGAGTAGTAAAAAACAAAAAAGGAGCCTAATATAGAGGCTACATTTACAAGGTGATTAAGAGTTGTTTATCCTGAGGACCCCTTGTGTGAAGGCCTCTAGCGGTGTTGTTCATCCCATCGAACATCTTCTGGTTTGTCGAGACAATTTGCACTGATGTACCCTGTTGTCTTAAACGCTCATAACAGTGAGTTTTTTGGGGATATTTCCTTTGACATTTTCCGACACTTTTGATGTTTACATACTTTGGCTTTCAGAAGCTATACCGCCAAAACATGGCGTCATTTCTGACCATGCATTTTCAAACCATTTCAGTTGCCATTTTCTGAGTGAAAGCGTCTTGCTACCATCTAGCCTAGCTTTAAATTGGTAAAGTTATCAAATATTATAAGCTTACGTTTGTAGGCTTATGTTTGCCAACCTATAACAGTGACCAAAAAATTGATCATACTGCAAACCTTTGATTTAAAAACTTATGTCAGAATGTAATATTAAATACATTGTTGTACTGACTATACTGTAGGATTTTATATTCAAATACTGAACCATAAATTCATTACTGCAATGCTGATATCTCTTTTGTTTCAAGAGGAATGAAAGCCACTGCTTGAAACCAGCTAACAGACTAAGCAGAAATGAACAATTGATGCCAGCATGAAAAAGCACTTTGTGTTTCCCGCTGTTTTTAAGCCACACTTTGCATTATATGTGGGACTAGTCCCCGTGGTAACTTCATGAGTGTCGCAAGGAGACTAGTCCCCATGGTAACTTCATGAGTGTCGCAAGGAGACTAGTCCCCGTGGTAACTTCATGAGTGTCGCAAGGAGACTAGTCCCCGTGGTAACTTCATGTGTCCAAGGAGACTAGTCCCCATGGTAACTTCATGAGAATAGCTATGAGACTGTGTTAAATAATAAGAGACTATTGTATCTGTTTTATTGTACATAAAGTTTGTTGCATAATAATTTAACACTATGGGTGTCACAGGGTAATGAAAGAAGTTTTTACACTGGTATTGAGGATGCTCGTCTTGTGACGTCTTGTAAAGTGTGGCTATTCTCAGAAATATGAGGAAGGCTGACGACGGCTTGTTAATGCATATCAGATTTAGTTTGAAGAATAACAGTTTTATTCTTTGCCATTGTAATAATACAGACAAATAGTTATATTTTTTTGAGCTGCAAATTGTAATATTTGAAAGTATTTTTGTGCCTGGAAATTGTCACCACTGAACTTCCTCCTGGTACATTTTTTAGTGTTCTTATGCAAGCAATGACGGAACAGTTCACTTAATTTTCTGTTTGGTTCATAAAGCAATGTTTATATAAAACTGCCCTCCTTTGTTGTAAGGACAAAAAAAAAATCTAATAAAAGTTATTTTATAAGTTCGACCTTTATATTAGTCAAATGTGTGCGTCTTTAAAGGTAGGCAGGGGCACCGCCAGGAATTTTGGACCCCATGAAAAATAAAAAGGTGATAATTGCTATTAGTTTTTCAATTTTTGGGGGCCCCTGTCAGTCAGGGGCCCTTGGGATTGCCCTAACTTTTCCCCCCTATACGGCGAAGGAAGGGATGTCAGGCCTACATAGTTTCTTCGTCCTACACATTCACACAGTTGGTCAACTGTATTTGTTTGACTGAATCGAAGAGGCGGGGTGGTGTGGGGGTGATTAAATAGTGTTTACTTAGCGTATAAGCTGTTACTCGCACAACGATGACCTCACCTCCTACAAAGAGGGGCAGTGATTCAGACAGGTAGCCGGTGTAAATCCACCTCCAGCCAAGCCTGGCTTTGAGGCCTAATCTTCTTACCTCAGGAAAGTCCCCTGCTCTCCTCTCAGTTTCAGCTTCCAGGAACTGCTCAGGTAGTACTCTTGTTGGTGTCTGTCCAGTAACGGCTGGGGCTGTACACGGTAAACGTCCACCAAACGTGATGAGTATAGCCAGGGGCGGACTGGGGGGGGGAAAAGTGGCCCAGGAGTTACTGTCAGACCGGCCCACTCAGTACACGGCGCGTTGCCCACTCAATGCATCGCACGTATCGACCAATCAGTGGCCTACTTGGAAAAATACCCATACAGTTAACACTATTTTGGATAATTAAAAAGAAATTACATCATATATTTTCTTACTTTGAACGTCCGAAGTCCGTAAGAACTCATTTCAGTAGACACTTGTAAAATAGGCACCATGAGTGGGAATACAGATCGCGAGGAGGAGTGTAAGACTCAGTGATTTAAGATGGTTTTAGAGCGAATTATATGTGTTCAAGCTGTGTAATATGGAAAATATTTGGAGGTGCCGGCCATGTCAGAGGGAGGGCCGGTTGGTGATGGAAGTGGGCCGGTATTTTGGACCATTTCAAACACGTCGGCCCACCGGGGATTTGTGCGGTAAACCCCCCATAGCCAGTCCGCCCCTGGTTTAGCTTAGCGGTTAGAGCATTGAACTGCAGATCAAGAGGTTGCAGGTTCAAATCCCTGTACAGCTCTTTGGATGAAACACTTTCCATGAAGTTTACTTCTATAACTATGTCCTAGTTAAAAATTAAGTACACAGACCCCCAAAAAATGTTGTGGTGTTAATGTGTTAAAGATATGGAATACATAATTGTAAAATTTGCTAAACATTATATAACATTACATTCTCTGCTATGTGTCAAACCTGACTTCTGTACTGAGAGACACCACTATGTGGAAACACCTCTCTCTTTCTCTCTCTCTCTCTGTCTCTCTGTCTCTCTCTGTGTGTCTCTCTCTCCCCCTCTCTCTCTCTCTCTCTCTCTCTCTCTCTCTCGCTCGCTCGCTCGCTCGCTCTCTCTGTCTCTCTCTGTGTGTCTCTCTCTCTCTCCCCCTCTCTCTCTCTCTCCGTCTCTCTCTCTGTCTCTCTCTCTCTCCCCCCCTCTCTCTCTCTCTCTCTCTCTCTCTCTCTCTCCCCCTGTCTCTCTCCGTCTCTCTCTCTGTCTCTCTCTCTCTGTCTCTCTCTCTCTCCCTCTCTCTCTCTCTCTCTCTCTCTCTCTCTCTCTCTCTCGGATGTTTCCTGCTAACCTGCTGTCGCTGTACCTCCTCCAGCAGGTCTAATGAGCCTGAGCGTGCGCTGAAGGAAGGTGTTCTTTCTCTGTGATCCAAGCCTGTGTCCAGAGGCCCCCGTCCAGAGGCCCCCACCCAGAGGCCCTGGCCTCAGGGTGGGAGAGCAACAAGGACCTCATTGTACCCGGCTGGGTGTGAGCTTAGCCGGGCTCCGCTCCACCAATCACAGGTCCTGTGTCTGCAGCCTACCCCAGGTATATCGTATCCTTCCTTCCCCTCAGGGGGGTGAAGGTTGAAAGGACACTGAACACCTGTGATGAAGGGGGCAGCCAGAAAGAGAGGCCATTTTGGCATCTGTTGATGTGGAATTCAGTGGAGTAGGCAGGTCTATTCATTTCAGGGGCTTTTGGGAATTGTCTTTTGTTTTCTCATTCTCTGGGGACGGGGTAGGCTCGGTCAAAACAGGATCTTGAACGTCCTGCTTCATACAATGTAAGCTAATATGTTCATTGGGAATATTCTAGTTATTAAACTTCATTTTTATTCGTTTATTATTTTAAAGAATCGTTTCCCGTATTAATTTCCTTCACTGTTAACAATGTAGGCCTGTAATATGTGTAATGGTTCATCCTCTCTCACCCGACAGGAGGAGCGCTTCCCATTGGACCAGACAGTATCCCGGGCCTCACAGCAAGTAGAGCGGCGGCGCGCGTATACGCACGCTCTCTCGCGCAGCCAACTGTTCCTGCGCCTCCTCGCACAGATGCTGCACGAGCCAAGTCTACACTCGGTGTTATCTTGCAGGAGGAGACCGTGTAGAGGACCGGAGGGAAGAAGCGCCTGTCTTGCGTCCTTCTGAGGAGCCACTGACCGTGGGAATGATGATTATCACGAATTCTTCAGCAGGCAGCAGGACTTAACCTGTAGTCCATCCATTTTGACACTGCTTTCGTCCCCCGCATTTCCTCTTATTTCCTTGCCTCTGTAGACATAAGAAACTAGCGATTTTTATATATATCCCCAGTAATCTGCGTTTCCCGTTTACTTCAAGCCTTGCACTTGACGCGATGTGGAAACCCGGTCTCATTCTCCTCTTTTGCGGACTAACGTCCTGCGAACTCCTGCAAGAAACGGAGCCCCGTAAACATCCACCGTCGGAAAAGTTGGATTTTGGCTATGTCCCTTCAGGAGTTTACGAGACCATGGCCCATTACGAACCGGGAGTAATAGGGATACTGTTCCACATGGTGCACGCGTTCCTTTACGTTGTGCAGCCCAACCCTTTCCCTGAAGGTAAGCAATGAGTCGTTAGTGCAATCTCGGTATGAACCGGAACGTAGCTGTCCCAAATGTTTTCTTTTAGCTATAACGATTTGAGACATAATAAGGCATGGAGTGCCACTATTACAGAGTCCATACATTTGATTTGTGACATGTTTTAGGTCTTGGAACAGTCGCCATATTAAAATGCATTTCGTTGCAGATATTTTAAATGAGATTCAGATGGATTTTACAGTCCACTGAATGCAACAACAGCAGTGCATGTCTGCTACATTAGTTGCAAATTCATAAACCCGTCTAGAAAGAGGTCGCTATAGTTTCTTTCGCCTGTGGTTGAACAGTGTCCGAATTTCAAAGAAGCACCCTCGCTGACTATCATGTGGCCACTGGTCACTTAACAGACAATCGGTGCTCCAGAAAACGTCATCTACCAATGTGGACGGAGAGGGATTACCGATTACTGATTGGAGCTGGTTCGGCATTTAATGCAATTAAGGCTAACCTTCTCCAAACAAAAATACGGTGTGCCTAAAGTAGAAGGAGAACTAGGCCTATTGGTTTTGTCATCATCAATGTTTCTGTGTTCATAGTCAATTGAAAAAACCCTACAGATTACAGTGTCTCCCAGAGTCACCTTGCTAATTAGGTAATCCCATAATCCAGAGGACCATATGGTACGGTTTTATTTTCCAGTTTGTCAAAAGCTTCCTCATACGAAGTTCTCATAATGTTTGGTCAATGGAGTTTCAAGAGTTTGTTTCATCCAACAATAAACCTACAAAAATTACATGTCAGATGCAATCTACCATATTGATGTAGGCTATAGCCGGTCCTAAAACTAGTCACCGAGCACACTGGAAGTGTTCCTATAAACACTGAATTCAATACCCAAATCACATCAACATGATTGAGCGTGCATGAGTAATTTGGTATTTAAACATTTGGGCATGGTTGATCATGATTAGAGTTTGGGTCATGATCAAAGGGAAATTCTAATTTACATGTAGTCATTGAGCAGACGCTCTTATCCAGTGACTTACAGTAAGTACAGGGACATTCCCCCGAGGCAGGTAGGGTGAAGTGCCTTGCCCAAGGACACATCATTTTTCATGGCCAGGAATTGAACCGGCAACCTTCTGATAGGTAGCCCGATTCCCTCACCGCTCAGCCATCTGATGCCCTACATTGGTTCTGTCTTTTCACTGTGGTTTCCCCACAACAGGATGAGTGACAGCCACATGCCAATTAATTGAACCAATAAAATGCAAGCATGGAGATTTAGAATGATAATCCAGCGATCTGTCAGATCCGTTTTGATTGGAGTAGAAAGGCTCGGAAGAAACTTCACAGTCGTGCAGGGTTGAAACTCAGTGCATCAATATCGATTCGGTGTCATATTGTCTGTCATACAGGCCAGTTAGTGTGTATGATTTGAGAAGATCATAGGTGATGCCTCTCCAATCATGCTCAGTCACACATTACAAGGTTAAAATAGGATATGTATTAGGCTATATTACAATTTGTATTGGTTTTAGTCCATGTTTTCTTCTTCCGAGAGGCTGGGAAATAGCATTAGTATGTTTGTCAGTTAGATTTTTTATTTTTTTGTCGCCATAGATTGAATTATGCATTGCAACTTTTCTTTCAAAGGAAAAGGTGGGAGATTCTGGAGTATGGGGTGACGTCATCAGAACGTAAATTAGCTATCCTACGGGCGGTACATTCTCAGTAGCTTTAAAACAAATTCTCTGTAGCATTACGAAGCTGTCAGTGTAAGGCGGATTATGCTAACCACAGTAATACGCGTTCTTGTTGAAAAGTCCTCAGTGACAAATTGAAGGTTTTCTCATTTGTGTCTCGATTTTCCACGTCTGTTTGCCTTCCCAGCTTCCTCCGAAACTGTGACAGGTGTAATATTGATTTGGCAGCCTGCCTGGAACCAGCCACAAGGTTAAGGACATGGAACTGTTTCCAAAGAAACAGCAGCAGACATCATAGCGGATCTATTTTGATGTCAAACATTGCCCTACATACTATCTAATGCACTAACGCTCTATGATGGTCGTGTGAGCTAAGAGTTTGGAGGCAATGTAGCATTTTTGGCAGACCAATTTTCCAGTGTGCTAGAGGTCTTTTGAGGGGTCAACTGATAGGATCCAAGCTAAGTAATGAGGACTTGTTTTTCAGCAGTCTGCTTTGCTAGCAGTCTATCTGCCGTTCATAGACACTGGTCAGACAACAAGCCAGTCTTTCAGTACACTCAGCTAAATACAAATTGACTGCTCACAGAAAAAAAAGAGAACCGAAACAGCCTGCTCTTTTAACATTGCCTCAAACTGTGCCATTTGCCTTTCGGGATACCTATTTAAAGGCAGATTAAAATCTGGTTTCCGTCCATGTTAGTAAGCAAGAGGTTGCATTTAGACTCAGAGGCCTTTCATTCGCCTTTAAACAAGACTGGAGGACCGATATACTGTAGAGTACACTTGTCAAATATAGCATCCTTAAATCCAGTCTATTTCACTAGCTAAGTAATGCATTAAAGGCCTTTACAAGCCATTACGGATTGTAGATGTCATCCAACCACAATTTTGTACAACAGCTTCCATTAGCCTACTGGGTTTTTACAAGCTCACTGTGATCTATGCATTACAGGCCCGTAAAGGCTGACACTACTGAGCTGTTGTGCTGTGCTGAAAACGTCTTCCTGCCATGGCTGTGCTAAGGCCTGTCTGGAAGACTGCCGGTCACCACCACATGTTTTGGTGTTACGGAACTACAGAGCATCCAACAATACTGGATGGAAGTGCGTGTGAGACTGGGTATAGCTCGGTGGTAAAGAGGAGAGGTCACGGGTTCAAATCCGCCTCCCTGTGCTGTATGTCACTTTGGATGAAAGCATTAAATGAATACATTCGTTTACTTTAACACTTTAAACCTGCCTCCATGCCCAGGCTTAAAGCAGCACAATTTCTGGGAGATTTTTCATGTGTGGCATGGTTTCTCTGGTCGTTACTGTCACACACTGTCACGTCAGGGTGGTGACTGTGATGCCCGTAGCTTAATAATACCCCAGGTCATCCATGAGCATAGAATTACCCCCACTCCCATCTTTCTCCTCACACACACACACACACACACATGTACACGTACACACACACATACACGTACACACACATGTACACACGTACACACAGACACACACAACACACACCACACAAACAGCACACAAACATACACAGACCACACATATATACGCACACACACACAACCTTATACCATATGAACGCCTGGATCAAAGTGTCACTCTGTCACACAGCTAAGTAGGCCTCGATATTCCCCCTGTCAGGGTGGTGCTGTTTTCGTACATATGTACATATTCCATAACGAGTGCTGTGCCTGTTGTGTGATACATGTGGCTCACGTCACCTTTCAGATTTAACTGAAAATACCGTAAAGGTACCTTCCAGACTGCTGTGAAGCTGATCTGCATATGTAAAACTGAGCAGGAATAGATCAGTTGTTTTCTGTAATTGTTCCTGGCCTGTAATTATGTGCTTGGCCCCTGTTAGTTCCACACCATTGATCTCGTAATGAAACGCTGGAAGAAAAGATTCATGTGTTTGTTTTAAGCCACTTTGAGCCTTTTCTTTTTAAAAATCAATGCTGTAGGATGTGCGAGGCATGAAGAAATTCGTTCACACTCGACGACTGGACAGCTGGTTCCAGTTTGCCACCTGATATCTCGAAGAGACGATAGTACCGCATCAACAAGCCCTTTAGAACCCATCAGAGACTTACAGGTCTACTGCAATGCTGAAGATGTCTGTCTCTAGAAGACTGCTGGTCACCACAACAAACTTTGGCAAAACCAACATCAAGTCAATATCCAAGAGCATCCAACAACATTAGGTTTGTCCGGCACATTTTGCAGTGGCTCAATGGCAAGGCTTAGTCTAAATGGTGGCTCATAAAATGTATTATTCTTTTATTGAGCTCTTGGTGTTCATCCCAAATTTTACGATCTTTGTTCTTCGTGCGCACCACAGATAAAGCCAAGTCGAACCATCTTTCTCACTGACGAGTTTTGTCAGCGAAAGTCGAAAACGTCTTTCACAAACACGTTCAGTTCCAACAATGCCTCATAACCTCTCCCAGCAGCTTGAAGGCAGAATACGTCTCCACTGGGCTGTATCCTTAACAACATCCCAGTCACTTCTTGCACAACACAGGCTGATGCACAGCCATTTTTCAACCCCCCAGCGCGGAAGGCTTTGCTTCTGCGTAGCGCTCCACGTCAGTGCGGTTTTACAGGAGACAAGACGGAACCCCTGCAGGTGTCTCGTGTCCCAGAGGGGTAGATCGCCCCTGATGAAAGAAGTGCTTATTTTTGGAGAAGCAACATCCTTTCGCACCGGTCTGGAAGGGATTTCACCAAAGAGCCAAGACAAAGAGCTCAACTCAGGCAGCGCTGAGAGACTCTTAATTGCCCCCTGGAATATGTGTTGCGTAACACTCTACCCTCCCTCCCTCCCCCTTCCTCTCCTCCCTCCCTCCCTAACGATCTGAATGACCACTCACTCAGTCTCCCGATCCCATGCGTTGAAGCATGCTCTTTAAAGGAGGGCACACACATTGATTAAATGACACAGAAAAGGCATTTCCTGAAACCCTGATCCAAGAGGCAAGTGCTGGATCTCATCAGGCTTGCCTTTTACTAAAGCGCCAGCGTACTAGCAGAGCGAGGACGTAGCACACGATAAGGGAAGTGGCATTAAGATAGCCGGCTCTTTCAGAAGGCTGCAGGTAATGCTATAAGGCCAGCCTTAACACAGGGTCTTTTCTACCAGAGCTGAAAGAGAGGATGCATAGTAGAAAACCTGCAGAGAGATAACATGGAGAACACCCATGGAGAAAAAACACCACAGCGTCAAAACAAATATAAAACAAGGTTCACTACTGTAGGGTTGCAGACTAAAGTGAACGAGAGCAGAACATGGAGATGCGGTACATGCACGCAAGGAGCAAATTGATATACAGTATAAAAAGAGAGAGAGATCCAAAGATACACAGATATAGATACATAGAGTAGAGAGAGAGAGAGATAGATACACAGATATAGATACATAGAGTAGAGAGAGAGAGATACACAGATACACAGATATAGATACATAGAGTAGAGAGAGAGAGATACATAGATACACAGATATAGATACATAGAGTAGAGAGAGAGAGAGATAGATACACAGATATAGATACATAGAGTAGAGAGAGAGAGAGATAGATACACAGATATAGATACATAGAGTAGAGAGAGAGAGATACACAGATATAGATACATAGAGTAGAGAGAGAGATATCTGCCTCACCACAGAGGTCTGAGCTGTCTCTTGTGGTGGTCATATGTGGGTCAGGGCTGGGAAGCCGGGCGCCCAGGCTAGCTCCTGGTGAACGGATGGCAAGTCATGCATCTCCCCCATCCTTCAGCTCCACTGGCTGGGCACCGCCGTGGCCCCTGGGGGCTAGTACGGTGGGGCACGGGGGGGCCAGGGTGAGCTGTGTCTGCAGCTGTGGCCCCTGCAGGGCCCCGGAGGACTGTGGCTCCTCGCCGTGTCCTTGTCACCCTCGGGACGTGTCCTGGCCCTCGGAGCGGTCGCTGGCCGCTCGGGGGTGACGCCCAGGCTGTGGTGGCCTCAGTACAGGAGCACTGGCGTCAGGACCGGGATGGGGAGCAGGGCAGGGCCTGGTCGGTTGTCCGGTGTCCAGTGGTGCATGTCAGTCCTCTTTTAAAAATTCAAAAAACCCACACTGACGATGTCTAGTGGGAAATTGTGTCCAAAACTATTTTGTTTTGTTACCCAGATGAGCTCTCCGAGTAAGAGGGAATACCGCTAAGGCTAAGGTGCTTAATGCAGGGGCCTGGGTTTAAATCCGGCTCGGGCCTTTTCCTGCATTCTTTCCTCCTCCCTTCCCCTGCCTCCGCCTCTCCTGTCCCCCTGCCTCCCTGCCTCTGCGAGGCAATGTCCAGAGGGCCCAGTTTGTCTCAGGGACAGTCAGATTTAGCTGACGCCCCGGATCGATCAGGCCTTCTGAGAGCTCCTGTGTCCGTCATCGCGGCTGCGCCCGCTTGTTGTTAGCCTTGCTAAGCTTGATCGGGGATTGTGTCTGGTGTGTCTCAGTACACGTCTGTGCTCTGTAGATAGAAGTAGCTTCATGATACTTAGCTTGGCTTGGAGTACGACGCTGCAGACATAGCTTAGAAGGGGACTAATTAGATCACTTTCCTTCAAACGTTTTAACCCATCAGCTGCAGGGGTTAGGTTAACCACAGGTCAGGTTTATACTATTTGGACAAATGAATGTTAAGTTAATAAAATGTCTCCTCAAAGAGCAACAAGATGTTTCCTTCTTAAGCGTTGTTGGGTCTTTTGAACCTGTGCTGGTCTCTGGGGTGAGTCTATGTGGTTTAGGCTGTAGGCCCATAAAGGTATGTGGGCTTGTGCGTGTGTGTGTTTCAGTATGACTGTGTGGTACAGTAGGGAACTGGACTGTGTGTGTTGGGGCTGAGGAGAGAGAGTGTGTTCACGGTGACTGAACCTCAAGCTGCCTTTTCTGTTGATGATGGTCTCAGCTGCCTCTCTAACACCTCTGTCTGCCTCCAGTGCACACACACACACACACACACACGTACACACACGCACACACACGTTCACACCACCTTGTCACATGACTGCACACACACTCTCTCACCACACCAGTATTTTTATCTGTGTAATAACAACGTAACAAAACACATCCTCAAAGCGATTTTCTTCCTTCCCTGTCAGTCCTCATGGTAACCTGTCTAATGGAGACGGCTGGGTTATGTTTTTTTCGCTGTGGGTTATCATGGTCGTCTTTCCCAAAATACTTAATACCTTTTTTATTAAGACGCTGCTCTGGAAGCTCTTGAAAGAAGATAGCAATCCTCTCGCCTCCACGTCTCAGGTACTAAGACCAGTTTTGGCTGTGATCGTCACAAGGGATTCCTGTCTCCATAGCAACCTGTGGTTACAAGGATGAGTGTTAACTTTCTCCTGTCTTTATCAGGTCACACAGAGCAGAACATAATCTTTTTATTTTCTTGTACTCTGACCCACGGCTCAATATCTTCCCTGTGTCCATGAATGTCACATCAGCATGATTGTGACTCAACAGTCTGTGTTTGTATAGCATAGTGGTGGTGTCTCGTTGATCCAGAATAGGTTTTTAGTTCATCAAACATTACAAAAAATGATCACAAACATAGAACTTGCTCCCACGCCAGCACCGGTCAAAGCATTGGACCAGTTTTGAGACTCCTGTCTGCCATGTTAGCAGATAATTGGAGCCGCTAGCCATATATAGTGTTAACTGCAGTTTGGGCTCTGCTAGCTCGCTGATAGCTTTGTCATGAAGAAGGCAGCCGCTTGGCGTGCGCGTCTGTCCCGCCGCCGTCTGCTTTCTGCTGCGAGCGCAGAGGGACTGAGCCAGCGTGTCGTGAAAATGTACCTCATCGCAGATACGCAGTTTTTACAATCCTGTTATCCACGGGTGTCCTCCCAGACTGCAGAGAAGGGTTTAGCAGGGGTGAAATTAGTTTTATCTGCGCTGCTGGGAGTTTTATTTATTTATTTGTGGTAACTTAAACGTCCCCGTCCCCTTTTCAGTCAGTCTCGAGTCCCTATCTGTCACAGATGCTCCATATGTAAATACTGCTCCCAATATGTTGCAGGATGCGTGGCCAGGCCTTGACATGCCAGATTCTCTCTCACTCTTGCTCGCTCTCTCTCGCACTCTCTCGCTCTATACATTTTACTCCCCCTCTTTTGAGAGCATTTCTGTTTTCCTCCTCTCTCTTTCTGTCCTCAAACACACACACATAGAGACACTCTTTCTGCTACCGTGTCAGTAATTGGGTTAGTCCTTGTCCTCAAACATTCATCCCTCGCAACAGGGTTGTCTCCTCTCTCTTCCCCCCCCCCCCCCCTCCCCTCTCTCTCTCTCTCTCTCTCTCTCTCTCTCTCTCTCTCTCTCTCTCCCATCTGTCTTCCTCGACAGTCTACAAATGAAGCATCGTGGTGGTTCTACCTTAAATACCTCAGCCTGGTACTGTACTAACTTACACCTCTCATCACTGCATGTCTCACTTCCTCCACCCACGCTGGTGACCCATGGCAGATATTTTGTGCCTTGAGCTACAGTTTCATTAGCGTGGGGAGCGTTAATGCTATTAAGGATGTATATTCATCCGAAGATTTTGCCTGCGAGGCTTAATCCTCCAAGACAATGTGCAGCTCTACTGAGTGTTGCTAACTTGTATTATTTCTATCTCCCTGTGCGTAGGATCGAACATTCAGTCAAATCAATTAAACCACAGTGCTAATCGCTGTGTTTTACATGGGCACCCAGAGGGTTGCTGACAGGATTAACACCGCACTGTGGGTGGCAGGAGAGATCCTATCAGAACAAAGCGACATGAAAGTCGCTCTCTCCTGGCTCAAGTCCTCCATGTCCTTACGCTGTCTTGTTGTTTGTGGTGATCTGTATTTTGGTGGATTCGATATGAGAATCGCAATTCGGAGTGACGTAAGACTCCTTAGTTACCAGATAACCCTTGGTCTGAGTTAACGAGCATGCCCCTAACTAGCTGACTGGTTAGGAGGAACAACCATGAGAAACGGCTTTCGGAAGTGAAATGTCGTCTAAGGTCTTTGTTGGAGGCGTTGCCATTGGCGACAATCAAGACACTGTAACGATCCAAAGAGCCATCTCTCAGAAAAATCCAGCTTCTTGAAACTTCTTCAGAGAGAAACCCTGCAGAAATGAGACAGCTTCAGTCTGTATTGTGTTCTTGGTGGTGTATTTGAATGGGGTTACCTCAGGGAAATCTCACAGTGAAATATTTATCATGCCAGGTTCTCTTTGTCTTTCCTCTCTCTCTCCATCCCTCTTTTTCTCTCTCTCTCTTTCTCTTCATCTCCACTCAAAAGCAGAAAGAAGAAGTCTTATCACCATGGCAGTTAAAAGCATCAGTCTCTGGGTCTTACAGGGGGGGTGGGGGCTAGCTGGCTTCCAGAGGTAGAGTGGGGAGGGGGGGGGGGGGTGGAGGGGGGGGCTAACGGAGATAGCGTTAAGGATACAGAGACATGTCGTGGGTGGGAAACCTAATCAGTGTGAATGCAGGAGTTTTCAACGATGGAGGGGGTATTAGACTCCTCCAGTCACTGCCTAGCCTTGGTTCCTGTCCACAGTCCTTTCTCTCCGCTCGCTCTCGCTCTTTCTCTCCCACTTCCTTTCATCCTTTTACCATTCACCCTCTCTCTCCCCTTTTCTCTTTCTCTCTCTCATACAGTCGCTTTCACTGTCTCTCACCATCTCACTGTCGTTTTCAATCTCTCTTTCTCTCCCGCTCTCTGTCGCTTTCGCTTTCTCTATCCCTCTCTCTCTCTCTCTCTCTCTCTCTCTCTCTCTCTCTCTCTCTCTCTCTCTCTCTCGCGCTGTGCTTCCTGACAGTGCCTCATTATCACTAGCCTCCCCCTGGCACACATATTCACACACTCACTTATTCACAAACACACATTCCTCATCTCATTGTTTGACGGTAAGGGAAAAGACTAGCTTTACTGTAATGTCCTCGCCTCCTCTCCTGAACCACCTTGTACCATCAGATTGTAGCCTCAATAACCACACACCACTTACGTAAGAAGATGTTGACGATGGAGGGTTGTAGTTTGAAAGAGATACACGTACTGTCGAGCTTGTTTACTAAGACTAAGGGAGTGTGAAGAAGGGAACAACATCATCATGGAAAGACCATACCAGTTGTTGACACTCATTTGAGGCAGATTCATCTGTGCCGTGAGCTTTCTAGTCTGTCTTTTTGAGAGATGCTGCATCTTTCTTCATGGCCTGAAATCCACACCAACAGGTGTCTCTTACCCCTAAATCTGTCGGTTATGAATGTTGTAATAGTAGGTCACACGGATCATAGACGCTCTCCAGAACTAGAACAATGGAAGAGGACAGCTACTAGTATGTCTGTCCTGGATATCTCACCACTCTTGGTTTCATTAATGATGAAAGAGGAGCTCGCTCGCAGCCCCGGAAGGTTCCGTGAAGACCCCAGGTCTTACTTCCTGCGTGCTGCAGTGATAGACACCCTTCTTTTGTTTACCGTTGCGCCGACGGGACTGTTTACATCCGCCAGGGGCAAGGGAATTCAGGGCTCGCTGTTCAAACCAGGTCAGCTAAGTTTCCAGAACCACAGCTCAAAGGGAGGTTGACGGGTAATAAGAAAAGCACAAAGTCAACAGTAGCCTGACCTACCTGCCTGTCTCTTCTCTGTCAAGTCTCCAGTATCACTGTTACTCCAGACCCCAAAACACAGCACAGCTGTGACCTCGACAGGAAGCCTCCTATTTTTAAGTCGCAGTGGATAAAAGCGTCTGCTGGTTGAATGAAATGTAAATGTGATGAGCGGTGTTGAAAGACGTTTCCAAGGCTACAGGCTTGGTGATATTATGGGTTAGATACTGACCGGACGATGACAGGCCGTCCTCTCCGTGTGGGTATAGTTAGACTGCCGAACAGACTCTTAGGAAACTGTCAGTGGAGAAAGATGGCCACAGTGCCCCATCGTACGGTTACTGAGGTGAAGGTCAGTGTGTTGGGATAGTAAAGTTAGCTTGGGCTAATCCAGTTAGCTGGTTTGCAGCAGGGGTATAGGACCTGTCTCTGGGTCGATACGATCGCTACAGAGCAGGGCCTATACCCCTGCTGCTAGCCAGCTAACGGGATTAGCCTGAGCTAACTTCACCATCCCAACACACACTGACCACAGTCATCATCTTCATGAAGAGGGCAGGGACGAGATACAATGCAGAATGTTTTCTGTCTAACCACAGCTAGTTAGACTGGCTTCCAGATCAGGATTCAGACCCAGCTAATATCATGTTTTATTTATTGTCAGAGGTTGTCTGAGTTGGTTGTTATAGTTTTTAGCTGCAAAAAAAAATATTGATACGTTTACATGTAATAGTTTATAAAACGTTTTGGGTTGAAGTGCCTACTCAGAGAGTATAGCAACTTTATATAGTTTGCTTCTCTAAGAAATATGTAGGTGGGTGAGCCTAACTGTCCTGTTATTTCAAAGTAATTCAATGTCTAAAGGTATTCCAGGAGACGCATAGTAATGCTGCTCATCTTCTATGAAGACTGGAATAATTGGGTACAAGAAAGGCCTGAAGGGACGATCTCTTTACAAACTTCATCTTTTGAATAATAGATGTTTCGTCTAAGCCCCCCCCCAAAAAAAGTTCCTGTCAATGATTATCTTCTCGGTGATGTACGTCTATATTAGCACTTTTCAGCCATTCTTTCCTGTGAAAGACCTGCATCGAAACGAGATAACAGACACTTGTCTGCCTCTGTCTCTCTCTACCCCCTGTCTCTATCTGCCTCTAATCTACCTCTCTACCTCATCTGCCTTTCCCGGCTTCTCAGTCTCTGTCTCTGCCTCTGTTTCCTTTTCTGCTTCTATATGTCCCCTTTCTGCCTCATATACCTCTGGCTCTCATCTACCTCTGCCTTTCATCTGGCTCTGTCTACCTTTCAGCTGCCTGTCTGTCTGCCTCTCATCCTGGCATCTGTCTGCCTGTCTGCCTCTCATCCTGGCGTCTGTCTGTCTGCCTCTCATCCTGGCGTCTGTCTGTCTGCCTGTCTGCCTCTCATCCTGGCGTCTGTCTGTCTGCCTCTCATCCTGGCGTCTGTCTGCCTGTCTGCCTCTCATCCTGGCGTCTGCCTGTCTGTCTGCCTCTCATCCTGGCGTCTGCCTGTCTGTCTGCCTCTCATCCTGGCGTCTGCCTGTCTGTCTGCCTCTCATCCTGGCATCTGTCTGTCTGTGAGCAGTGTTGCCCCGTCTGTCATCATCCAGAGCTGAGATATGAACACCCCTGCTGCAGGAGGAACGCTGCACGTCACTTCCTGTCTACCTCTGGCTTCCATATGACACACACACACATATACCAACACACACACACACCTACACCCACTCACTCAGGATGGAAGATGGCGCTGTATTACCTTCCATGTACCGTGTCCCATAACAACGTTACGGTCATAGCTGTGTTTGAACCGCTTCTACACCCAGTAGATTTTCAGGCCCTCTCCCGAGGGCACAGTTTATTGTAAGTTTCAAACTACACTTTTTACGTTGGTCTATACGGCATCACAGCGTGGAATCTGCGTTGCTGTAATGTTTGTCACCAACCCACGATTTATTTTAGAGACGAGCGGTTGTTCACAGGTGGAGTTGTGAACATCTGTGTGGTGCTGTGCTGTCTGGGTAGACTGAGGTGCTGTGCTGTCTGGGTAGACTGAGGTGCTGTGCTGTGCTGTCTGGGTAGACTGAGGTGTGGTGCTGTCTGGGTAGACTGAGCTGTGGTGCTGTCTGGGTAGACTGAGGTGATGTGCTGTCTGGGTAGACTGAGGTGTGATGCTATGCTGTCTTGGTAGACTGAGGTGTGGTGCTGTGCTGTCTGGGTAGACTGAGGTGCTGTGCTGTCTGGGTAGACTGAGGTGCTGTGCTGTCTGGGTAGACTGAGGTGCTGTGCTGTCTGGGTAGATTGAGGTGCTGTGCTGTGCTGTCTGGGTAGACTGAGGTGCTGTGCTGTCTGGGTAGATTGAGG